>NC_136523.1:53363786-53393786 GCF_053919585.1 Euprymna scolopes | reverse complement strand
TGCCCTATCTCTGAATACCCTTTATGTAAAATTTTAAATATTTAGTCCAGAAATTGTCTGAGTAATTTGGTGGAAACTGAAGAGGTAATTTTTTTTTTAATTTTGACCTCTATTATGACCCCTTAACATTTATTGTTTTGGGTTCAAATCAAGTTATTTAGTTAGATCCACGTCCAAGGAACCTATATCTAAAATTTCAAGTTTTTAGACCCCAAATTGTCGGAGAAGTGTGGCAGAATTCTCAAAGGTCAAATCGTGGAACTTTGACCCTGAACAACCAAATTTCTTGCCCAAAACTGATCATATCGATTTTCCCAAATCTCAGTACCCTGTATATCAAATTTCGAGTCTGTAGACTAAAAATTAACAGAGTTATTGCGTAGGGAAATGTACACAGACACACATACACAGACACACACAGACGCGTTCACTTTTATATATATATATATATATATATATATATATATATATATATATATATATATATAGATTGATATAGGTTAAAATTAGCTAATTGTTAGCTATTTTATATTACACTGTCCATAGCTCAAGCGGTAATGCCTCAGGCTGGAGCGCTGTCAGTTTTGGTTTCGGTTTGATTCTAGCTGCTGGCACTCATGCCATTTTTTGTATTTTCGAAACTGTTACTATATATTGGGCACGATATATTATGTAATAATAGGGAACTGGCATTATAATAATATATACAAAACGAGCGTAAATTAAAATGTAGTATTTAAGCGCATTCTACGACCGATCAACGCCTGTCACTTCCTACTAGTATCTTCTAAATATTTAACTAATGTGCATATTGCACTTTGCTATTTTTAAGCTAATAACTCTTTTTCTTTTATTTAACTTGATATTACCCAGGATTATTTGCATCAAGTGGATTTCGGGTTTACTTTTTGGATCTTTGTTACTCTCGCTTCTTATAATTTTTTTTATGTCATTTAGCCCTTACATTTCATTAGTAATGTACCGAACAAAAAGGGTTAATATTGCTGTTTTCCGTGTCTTAATCTCTTAATCTAACCATTATCGTTTGTTAGTGTTTGGCCCCTTTCAGCTGCTCATCTCAAATAGATTCATGCTACTGACTTGCATAAAAATTGCCTTCATCTAATGTCATAAAAAAATCACAATGTTCTCGCGATAGTCGTTGTATTACGACTTACAAGTAGAAACGTAATTTCCTCATATTTTATTATTCTATTTTAAGCTTTGATGATTTTCTCTTTGAAGTGATTTTACTCCCCTTGTTTTACATTGCTTATGCAAACTTCCCCCTTCTACTTTAATAGGATGATAGAATATCATAGTTCACCAATTTTACGCACTGTTTCCCGTTTTCTTACGAAACCAATTTTGATGTGAATTCACCCGTGAGTCACGCCTAATCATTTCATACGATGAATTAAGCTGGAAAATTGCCCCTATAATAAATAAAACGTGAATAAGTGCAATACATTGAGCGTATGCGCAACAGAAAAAATTGAAAGTCCAATCGAAGTTAGAACAAACGATTGTAATTGGCTTTAAATTAAAACTGGGACGACGATAATTTGATCATGGTCTTCGATTATAGAAATTTGAGTCCAATTTATCGAAACATTAGCTCTATATAAAATTGTTACATATAGGGGTTTCATTAAAAGTGATGTCTTTTATTCAGAGGGATTGTTGTTGTAGATTGATTGTGTTATGAAGAATGTGGTTGTTTCTGTTATGAAGCGATTCATATATATATTAAAAAATGTTCATTCTTAGATGTGTAGAGAAAGCTCATGGAGTGAGGAGATAGTCTTCAGACAATCTTAATGTAGATATGAGATGTAGAGTTCACATTGTCGATATGAGATGTCGAGACGTGTATGTAAGATGTGTATGTTAAGACATTTTATAACACAGATATATAGACATATAATAACAATTTTCACTTTACCTTTCGGTAGAATCACAACACACAGACGACGTTTATACAAACACATGATGGGTTTATTTCTTCTCACGACCGGCCGTGGTTTTCTCATCAAGAATTCAAATCTTCACATATTAATTTCAAAGTGACCGTCTCGCTTCTAGACGTTCGAATTCCAAACTGCAAGCTATCGTCTGTCGTTCTCAAACTCTCTCTCTCTCTCTCTCCGTCTCTCCCCCTGCTTCTGTCTGCTTAGCTCTAAAGTTTTTCTATCTATATCTAGATCTTCCCATTTTTCCATGACGTCATACACATGTTAAAACATGTCTCTTCTTTCACGTGTTCTGGACATGCGTGTCCAAAACTTTTCCTTTTTTTACAAAAAGAAATTTTAACCTATATTCTCAGTAACCTATATTTCCAATATGTTAAAAACATGTTTATTAAATTATCTTGTAGCTGTATTTTTTCAATTGAATTTTCATAACAAAATTGACAGTGCACATTCTTTTCTTGAACTATTTATCTCTATTCTAAACACTCGTTTGTTTTACATTCCATTTTCTAATTCTCACACGTAATCTATTTCTAACCCTAAATTACGAAGTTCGAATTTCGCCTATGCTATTTTATTTCCATTTTAACTAAATCTCTGTATCTTTATACTTACATGAAAAGGGGACAGCCCTTATCATGTAACAAAATGCATCCGAACTCAGACCATATGAACCATAGCTGTTACACTTAGCTTTAGTAATGTATAAAAAAACAAAAACTGGAAAGAAAGACAATTTTTTTTTCTTTTTTAACAAAAGCATTTAGTCCCGTTACTTTTCCGTACCGACACAACTTAAAACATATATCGCTTCCACATGTCAGTCTAATCCGGCTGTGTTTCTATTTCTTAAGACAACACGCTAGCCACATTCTCTCATTCACTTTACACGTCCCTCTCTTTCCAGTGGTTTCGATAAGGGAAAATAACGGGAATAAACATTTTTTGTTAAAAAAAAAGGCTGACCCCGGTTTTTATTCCTTCCCTTCAAGTTTTATTTTTATGAATAACTAAAGCAAAGATTTAGTCTCATGAATTATTAATGTAAAGTTTGAATTGCATGAATTATTAATGTAAAGTTTGAATTTTATAAATTACTAAAGTAAAGTTTTAATTTTTATGAATTACTAAATTGAAGTTTTACTTTTATGACTTACTGAAGTAATGTTTTATTTTTTATGAATTGCTAAAGTAAAGTTTATACGTTTATCAATCACTGAAGTAAAGTTTTTATTTTATAAATTACTAACGTAAAGTCTTAATTTTATGAATTACTGAAGTAAAGTTTTAATTTTATGAATAACTAAAGTAAAGTTTACATTTTATGAATTACTAAAGTAAAGTGTTAATTTTATGAATTATTAAAGTAGAGATTTTATTTTATGAATTACTAAAGTAAATTTTTAGTTTCATGAATTAATAAAGAAAAGTTTTACTTTCATGAATTACTAAAGTAAACTTATAATTTTGATGTATTACTAAAGTGTTGGAGACGCCCCTCCATGGGATTAATGGACTATCTCATGACTTCACTTCTTCTGGTAACGTCACTTCCGGTAACGAGTACCGGTGCCCGCCAGTCAAGGAGTGTTATGCGGCCAAAGAGGCCGTGTGCAAACGCCCAAAAGTTGAGGAATGGTATTGCTCAACCCGCCTTGCCTGTAATTTATGTGAACACATGTTTGATTCTAAAAGTCATGAGTTCCTTTCGTTTTATTACCATTAAACACCATAACATGAAGTAAAGTTTTATTTTAATGTAGTACTAAAGTAACGTTTTATTTTGATAAATAACTAAAGTAAAGTGTAATGATCACGGTGCATATGGACTTAGTTGGTATATGAATTTTATATAGTGTTAATATGTCAGTAGATTGCATTCCAATTTCTATAATCGAAGATCATAATCAAAGTGGAATCGTACTATGTGGTGTCATTCATCTTTTTCTTCACACGAAATTTTTTGAATCTTCTTAGTATCTCTGATCTCCTCACACTTCTTTGATATTAGCAGAGGTTTCGGAGGCATTGTGCCCCAGTTTGAATTCATGCAACATAAAGAAGAGGCGAAGGTGACGTTTTGGATTATTCATGATTGAGCCCCCTATATGTGTTCAAATATTTTTTGCCTGAAAATAAATAAATGTAAAATATCAATTCGTATATAACCCTAAAATGAACTGCAAATTTTGCCTTCAAATGAAAAAAACATGATTTGGTGCGTCAATTATTTTCATAACAAGCTAACAATAGATACAAGTGTATTTTGATTTAGTAATATCTATATTTGTCTTGCTATTTGTTGCATATAATCATTTTAGACGACAGAATCCGATGTAAATGATTAATTCGAAAGATCAATAAAGGAAAATAGCTCCTGGACAACACTGAATATCCTTACTTGTAAATAATTAAAGCAAATGAAAGAAAGCGAAAAATAATACAAAAAAAGGAAACATTTAAACAGTTGTCTGCCTTTATCTTATCAGGTAATTTCCCTAATGGCAGAAACATTTTATTTTGTTGTCCATTTTCAGTTCGAATCCAATTAATTTGTTCCCTTTTGTTTTCTCCAAACATTCAAAACGGATCCTTGTGAAGAATTGCATAACGATTACTGGCGAGAAAACACAGTTTGCTTTTTAAAAGAAAATGGGCAAGTATGCTCATGTTGAAGTAATTTAATATGCAGTTTAGAAGAAAATAAATGCCTTGTTAATAGTAATAGAATAATTATACAACTACTACTTATTATAATAATAATAATAATAACAACAACAACAACAACAACAAAAACAACAACAACAATAATAATAATAATAATAATAATAATAATAATAATAATAATAATAATAATAATAATACCTACAATGGTAGGAGCGCTTGGAACACTCCGGAAAAAAAACCTGGATAAAAGAATGGGAGAAATTGAAATCAAAGGAATGACTGGAAAAATACAACGAATAGCAATAATGAAAACAGCTAAAATATTACGGAAACCCTTGAACGTGGAGACTTGCACACATGAACCACAAGCCTAAGCCAGAAAAACTGCTGCAGAGACAAAACATGAGGCGCTACATTGAAGCTGCATACTTATAAGTTCTCTAAACCCATCTCCATCCCCCATTACCACATCACTGCCCCAACCACAAAAAAGAATGAAACCGAATAGCCAAGTAGTCAAGGAGGAAAGAAAGAACGAGGACTGAGCACTGACCAGACCTCCACTATGTAAGTGCGAAGAGAAATGGGACCTTGGAGAAGATTATTGTCACTCAAATTTCAGTAAAAACCAGTGGCCGTTGCCAACGAGAGATTAATGACAAACGGCTATTGCGATAATGCAAATCTATTTGCAAAGGTTATCGAAAGAGGTGGAGAGTACTGAAAAATCTGGTCAGATTCCAGAGAATGAGATCTTTGATGACCTGCGTATAAGCTCTTTGTGAGCCGCCGCCGCCGCCAACAACAACAACAACAACAACAATAATAATAATAATAACAATAATAATAATAATAACATTAATAATAATAATAATAATAATAATAATACTGTAAGGCAAAGCAAAAGCGTTTAGCAATTGTATTGAGAAAATCTGCATGTATTGCAATGCTAGGGTACTGCAGGAGACTGCCTCGTTGGAAACCGTTAGGATCTTGAGGAATATGTTTGTAGGCTGAGACAAAAAAGATGCTGATAGCCTGTGGTCAGTTGTAATTATACGACTAAACGTACAATATCGGCAATACCCAGAGCCAGACAAAAGATGTGAATACTACTACTACTACTACTACTACTACCATTACTACTACTATTAATAATAATAATAATATATACAACACATATAAATGAGAATTATTGGGGATTTGAGAACGGACAGTTATGTAAAAAATTTTAACGAAAACCGTCGAATGTGGAACTTAATCTCAGTGAGAAACACTAATCGATCATATAGGAAATAACACAAAAATAAAACACAAATGCAACCAAGAAAACCGAAATTGAAAAATTGTAAAAAATAGAACGTAGTTCCGGCATCAGCTTGCACCACACTAAATCGTCGAAGTTCAAAGTGGATAAAAATAATTAAGAGTGATAGCACCGACCAAATCTGCACAAAATGGATGCGAAAGAGACTTTGACATTTGGAGACTAAAATTCCAGTGAAGACAAGTAGCCGTTTCCATCGGGAACTCAATGGTAAGCGACTGTTGCGATAACGCAAATTTATTTGAAAGGATTATAGAATATAGTAGGAATAAGTATAAGTTATGGAGACTTGGTTGCCAACCAGATTTCAGGGAATATCAGCGATTGTTGTCAATGAACAATCGCATGTGATGACCTCTATAAGAACTCATAGTGAGTGCAATAATAAATGGGGGCTGAAATTTCAAGTAATGTAATTTTCATTTTCAATTACAAACACATATAGGCACACAAAATATTCATGAAGAATCACATGTAACAGAGTGGGGCCAAACGATACTGAGCGAATAGGTTAACTAGGTGCATATGCAATTTATACTACTGGCCATTAATGAACCTTAGTTAATTCAGAATATGCATTTTTTAAACCAATAAATACACATGAAATATTAAACTGATAAAGAATGTCTAAATCAATAATAATCGAAACAATAAGAAATATGGGCTACTTAGTATCTAAAAAGACTAAAGTTTTAGTAACTAAGTTTTTTTTTTCTTTATTTTATAGGTTAAGGTTTTGATTGGAGATAGATGTGTTAACTTGTCAGCCGAGTTGTCGTTCGGCAAGAGATATTCGTCATCTGGGAAGATTGGTGTAAAAACCGAGTGATTTTACCTTCATTTTATACTCCAATCTTATGCGAAGAATACGGAGAGGGAGGGGGGAGAGAAGGGGGCTATTTATTTGCTCCCCCACCGAGTAAATTAGGCACAGGGCCGATTTTTAATGTGAGGAGTGAAGGGGAAATGAGGACCAACTCCTCAGGGAGTAGGGGAGCTGAATAGTGACAATTGGTATGAAGGGTTTCCCCTACATTGACCAAGGTCTTATATGTGGGGTTGCCCCAACATATGGTCTTTGCTGGACACCTGTTGCCCAGGCCCCGAAGTGCCCGTGCCGGGTAATTATAGGGAGAGAGAGAGAAAGAGAGAAAGAGAGAAAGAGAAGACAGACAGACAGAGACGGAAAGAGGTATTGCCACAAAAATATAGATATATTCGCAGATCCTCAAAAAGACATAAGAGAAGGTACTATGGAATTCGCAACAGTACTTTGAAGAATATCCTAAAGTAGGTAATATCGGTTGCTATTCCCTGTAACCTGTTTTTCACAGACCAGACGGGCTAGGGTTTGCCTCTGCTCTAACGTTATTTTATTAGTAAATGCTCTACTAAACTCCAATCTGCTTCCTCCTTCCCAAACTTCCACAAAAACACTCGACTAGCAAAATTCACTATATATGTTTTCCTCGCTCTTTATCTATGTCTTATTCAAACGTAGATTCCATGAACACAGATTATTTGCTCGAACTGCCCACCCATGGAATACTGTTCTGCTTGTCTGGTTCCCGGTTGACTAATACATAGTAACATTCAAATCCAATGACAACAAGTTCTTGTTGAGCTGTCTCCATGATTAGTCAAATTTTACCAAATTTATACCATCAACGATTACTACAACACGACCTCACATTCATTAACCTCGAGTAAGATTCGGTCTTTGATAAGTGGTTGCTCCCAAAATCAAGGACCGAACCTTACGTATAAAACGGTGTAAATAAAAAAGATACTAGAATGATAGTAAAAAAAAAAAAATCAACACGCTAAATAACTATGAAATAAAAATAACGAGAAGCGTAATGATACGAAGTATGGAAAGATAAGAGAAATAACAGAATTATGAAGAATCGAATAGTCATTGGAAAAAGAAGAATTACTATGAAAAGGAATACAATTATATAAAAAAAGATTGAAAGTGAAGAATATGACAAAAATGGGATAAATAAGAAGAAAACGAAGAAAAGAATGCGGCGTTCTAAAGAGAATACGATAAAATAAGGAATAGGTTAAAGACCTAAAACATGGCGGAATGGACATCACACAAAAAAAATGAACAAAAATAGGGAGAAGGCTGACGTAAAAGTTCCAATATGGCGACGACAACATAGGGCAAAAAAAGAGCGGATATTTTTTAAAGAAAAAACAAAATAATATGCCCGCACCTGAAATGATAAGAGAGGAACAATTGGAAAAAAAAAGTCAGTAACGATTTTCCCCAAATAAATATTTATTGATCTTTTCTACAAAATCGGATTCCGTTGCTAATGATTGGTTTACATCGATTCCATAAACCTTAGTCAGCATTCATAGTTGCACTCTATCTGTTTATGTTTTGCTTTTGATTTTTTAGGGAAGCGTGCCTTACTTTTATTCTGGTGACTTTCAAACGAAAATATATTTCCATTTACATGTTTCCTTACTAGGCCTTTTTATTGAAAAATAAAAGAAGGAAAATCTGCAACTGTTTTATTCCGAGGCGCACATATCTCTCTGTGATGGGTTTTGTGTAGTCCGTTATTCAAAGAAAAACATGTAAGACGTGCTACATTTACATATGAATAAAGAAATATGTGTAGGCATAACATATCTTCTTATTTGTAATGATAACTCGCGACACACCTACACACACATATATATAACCATATATATATATATATATATATATATGTGTGTGTGTGTGTGTGTTTGCGTGCGTGTGTGTATGTGTGTGTGTGTGTGTTCGATATATTTAGGCAGCATGTTCTCATTGACACAAATGTTATTGAAAAGCACAGGATTCTTTTGTTTCACTATTTTCGTTTTTTACTTTCTCCAATCTCCAAATAATTCTTTTTTTTTCTTTTTTTTTTTTTTTTTTCTTTTTTCAAAATTATTTAGGCCGGAATCATATGTTTCTTAAGCGACACTTTCGATCGGAATACTTCCATCATCCTCAGGAATACTTTTTCCCCCAAAAAATGCGTTATACTTATTATGGTATTAATTATATAGTTATATTCTGACACGGTCACGTGGTGGCTTATTAGGAATTAGTTTGGCTGGCATTCTTTAACGGGAGGGGGAGATTTCCATTGATATTCACATCATTTTTTTTATTTATACATACATATTTAAAATAAAAAAATTACGACCCTAAGGATTTAAAAATTGTTCGACTATATTCGTAATTTACATTATATATCTGGTGCTCTTTGTCTTTATATATAACGCTTCAAGTATTTTCAATCTATTAATGTTATTCTTGCTTTGCAAGCATTTACTATTCTCAACCATGAAATGTATATATATATATATATATATATATATATATATATATCTTTATATATATACATATATATATATCGTTATATATATATATATATATATATATATATATATATATATATATATATATAAAGTAATTGCTTTAAGAGGAAAGTCAGAGCAACTTATTTATATTTGATTTAAAGACGATTGTGCTAAATTCTGCAGGAAAACAGCTCATTGGTCATGTGTTTTACGAGGAGATATTCTTTTTTTCAAAATACTGTCTTAAGCTAAGGACAAAGAAGAATATGTATTTTATATGGCTAAGTAGACGAGTTCTGTCTACAAATGTTTTTTGAGAAAGAAACAGACGCAGGGCGTTTACTTAAGGAGTTCGCATGACAATTAGGATAGAATAGGGTAAGTCAGCAACATACCTTCTACTGAAAGTGGATGGAGAAGAACAGAAAAGATAATCGCTCATTTCATAGTCGATTTATTTTCTTGTCAATGACTGCGCTGCACATAGACTCTTATACCTACAGGGGGCGTGTGTTGTCATTGCTAACGAGGCGTTGGATGCATATAAAACAGAAGTTACACACAGAAACAAACCGAACCGACAAAGCAAATGGAAAACTTTGAATTGGTTATTCTTTGTTAAACTTTAGAGAATTGCTGTCTGGTTGAGAAAATGCTTACTATTAGCAATGCCGGCTGACAGAAACGCCTGATTTCCCCACGGAAGTAATTCAAAGACTAACAGGAAGTACAACAACGTCACCTGGTGATAAATTATAAATATATCAGGCCTGGCAATGTCCAGAGAGACAAGGTAACATTCACGTCAAATGTCATTTTCTTTTATCGAGTTTCGTGCTTTTCATTCTTATTTTAAAGATAATTATAAACGGAACCAGATTAAGACACCGAACTAAACAAGTCTGTCAAATTCATAATTTTCTTGAATATGAATTTACACACAAAAATGCTTGTTGTTTTTGCAATTACATTTAAGGCGTTTGGTATTTTCGATCTTAGAATTTTCGTACTTTTTTTTTCCAATTAATTTTTTATTAATTGTCTGCCAGCTGTTTTATTTTCCCAACGGTAACTACTTAAATATTAAACATTGAGTTATTTTACAAGTATTTTTAACATCTAATTTTGCTCAGAGTTTTGTATTAGGATTGTACTTAAAAAATTGCTAACATGCGCAGGAGAGATTAGTATTGCCAAAACTATCGAGTCACTATCTTATTAGGAATAAATCGATTGACACAACGAACAGAACTATTTTACAGGGGTTTCGCTCTTATCGATTATCAAAGTTTTCTGTGAAGCAATTTGTGCATGATTGACGTGTCTTAGTTTTAAGCTAATTTACTTTTCTAACATTCCATTACCTTATACGATGTATATGACTGCCTACTCTTTGTGAGACTTCATCAATTTTCTAAACTTCTTATCACCTAGGGTTGCGCTTTGTACATCTATTTTCCAGATTTTAACTAGATTATATAGTAGTATCAGTTATGTAAGAAAGATGTATGATCTGTTTTATTTTTATGGTATAATCCTCCACAGGATTTACCTGTAATTTTAGGGTATGACATAGTGATGACATTATACTTACTTCTAAAAGGAGGTTGCATGTTATGTCAAATATATATAAAAATTGATCTACAAAAAAATTCAATTCTCATTTTCTAAGGACTCCTAAGCATGACAAATTATTTTCGAAATTTAGTATAGCTTATATGCCATCTAAATTTTGATTACTTGATACGCACGCACACAATCTAGTTACGTATATCTGCATATATATATATATGTATATACATATGTGGGGGTGCGTGTGTGTGTAACTATGTATATATACATGTGTGTGTGCGCGTGTGCGTGTGTGTATATGTATATACATATATGTGTTTGTGATTTAAAACCCGTGTTTGAATGTCCTAAACCATTAATCTAGCGTAAATCACAACGCTAAAATAAAGAGAATGGCTATCTATTTATGTCTATGCAAGCAGACCTAAAATCGCTGTCTTATGCTGTGTATCGAATGTTACGTTGTAACGGAATTCTATGATAACTTATGAAACTTTACCCTATGATTATAATCATTGAAAGACTCATTTTAGCATAAAGAGACTATAAACAATAACATGATAGATATTTTTTCAATCCTACATATGCATCTGATTAATCTATTTACGAAACCCATACGTGGAGAGGAGGTTTTGTCTGTCACAGAGTCGAAAGCCTAAACCAAATTCTACCTATAACGTCTGATTGAATGCTTGGAACCTTATAGCTAAACTTATAACGAAGGTCAAAAGGAAAAAAAAACATTATGCTCTAGTCAAGTCCATATAAGCAGACAAAAATATGCAACAATGATTTAATCTTTTGAACAAACTGGTTTGTCCATATCGCAGCCTGCTTTCACACTGACTAAAATATTATCGTCTTCAAGTCTAACGTACACAAGTTCTTGTTAAACAGTCCTCGTAAAAAATCGAATTATACAAAATTTTTACCCCAAACAATTATTACCCTACTGTCCAATCACTACTATATACACATTAACCTTTATCCTTGAATGCACGGTGGTCTTTAGTATGCGATGAACTCTTTTCAAAATACTTATTATCCCTAATTTTATTGAAGGAACGTGAAATTACACATCGCTTGTCTGACAACGTGAGAAAAAGAATCAGGAAAAAAGATCTTATGAATATATATATATATATATATATATATATATATATATATATATATATATATATATATATATATATATATATATATATATACCGGTTGCATGGATTGTTTTTATAGCTGTAATTCCATCGAAACTCGCATGATTATTAAAGAGTGATCAATGCAAGACAGAACTGGTATATAGTCTAATTATTATACAAAGACTATTGGGTGCATATGTGCGAACATGGTTCAATCGGATCCCAATTCAGGGACAACACTTCATCAGACGAAAAGGTATTGATACCAACCTTTTATGGTTTGATGAAGTGCTGTCTGTGAATTGATTCTCCACTGAAACATGTAAGCACATATGTAACCAATAATGGTTGTATAATAAACATACTCTCTCTTTCTCTGTATATATATATATGTATATATATATATAATTATAAAACTCAAATGACCTTGTAACGAGTGATGTAACCCACTTTCCGGTTTACCACACCCGGTTGCGTATGCGCGCACAAACATTAACTCATAACAATGTAAACAAATAAACACAAGTCGCTCCTTTTGCATATTTTGACCTGCGGACTTAAATATTAACGTTATTATTTCGAAATTATTGTTTCACATGGGAAGAGTGGGAGTGTTTTCAACTATTCTTTATTACAACTATACTGTCGCTATTTTCTTATAACTAAACAACTTTAACCCGTTGACAAACATAAGAACAATTGTAGTAAAGCAAAGAATACTACTACTACTACTACTACTACTACTACTACTGTCTATCCGCCCCTTTTCCTTCCTTCCTTCTTTTTTATTTTTGTTTAGATTTCTAGATACGAAATAGTTGTGTGAGAATTTGTTGTATATTTTACTAATCTGTTTCAATATTAGTTTTATTTTATTTTATTTATTTAGGTTTTATTTTTTTGCTTCAGGTTTTATTACAAATTTTGTTTTAGATTTTAAGTCTCTATAACTTGGTTGAAGAATTCCAATATGGGTTTTTCTGTCTTATATTTCTCATCAGTAGGTCCATATGCGTTTTTGTGCTAAATTACTTTCGTCGGAAACTCATATTTAATTTCCCATTTTTACTCCGAAAAATAGGTAACTACAGGAATAGGTAGGATTTGTTTCATGTTTGAGTGATCCGTCCGTGATTTTTCATTTTAATACACTTTCATAGAAATGTTTCCGTTATGTCAAAAAGAACCCAACATTTTCTTCACGTCACAAGTGTAACGCTCATGCATGAATTCCATAATTTATATAATACTGACCAACGGGTCAAGGGTAGTCTAATATATATATATATATATATATATATATATATATATATATATATATATATATATATATATATATATACTACTTAATTTACTCACATAAAATTTGTATACGAAAGTATAACTTTATGCGTACACTTTAAGTATTTACTTCAAAAGCGCTCAATAGAGCTAGTTAGTAAGTTATAAAATATATATGGCGATTAAGCTACACTGGATATTTCGCGTTTCATCCACTCTAGGCCTCTTCAGGCTTATGCGCGAATTTTGTGGTTGTTTGTCGTTTTTATACGCAATCAGCTTTCTAGTATCCACCGCGGCCTTCCTATCAGCCAATAAGCATGCACGTATCGGGCAAAGGTCTATTTGACCTGTGGTGTACCTGTTCCTTTGTGTGTGCTCTATTTAGCCTGGGTGTCTAGTTTCTTTATCTATTTTAAATCTAGGTTAGTTTTTTTTGTTTTTTTAATGTTAGTTTATATATAAATATATATATATATATATATATATATATATGTACAAAAATGTCTAGATCTTATTGAAAGACACTTTCCCGCAACCAACCCCTTACACAAAATTTTCAATAAAAATACCTTAAAGTCATCCTACAGTTGTTGCGAAAATTTAAAGATGATAATTAAAGCACATAATAAGCAAATATTAAATAAAAAACAATGTAAACAACAACAAAATAAACAATAAAAAGTAGACACCATGACAAAAATAAAACTAACACTACCAGAAATAATAATAATAATAATAATAATAATAATAATAATAATAATAATAATAATAATAATAATAATAATAATAATAATAAACCAACTCCGGACAAGAACAACCATACTAGAAATAAAAATACTAATAACGATCAAGATAAATGCAACTGTAGACACCGCACACACTGCCCACTTCAAAATAAATGTCTAACCAAAACGTAATTTACTAGGCCACAATATTTGCGAAAGAAAACCCGAATAACAAGAAATTTCACCTAGGTATGCCTTCCTTAGATTTGAAAACTCGATACTATGACCACAAAAGTACATTCAACAATAAAAAACACCGTATGAAAACAACGCGAGCAAATAAATACTGGGAACTCAAAGAAAGCGAACATTCGCCGGAAGTTGAATTGAAAAAAATAAGACAAGCTGCCACGTGTAGGGAACTAGACAACACATGTAGATTATGCCTTCATGAAAAATTTGCTATCCTGTAGTTTAAAAAACCCCAACATCTATTAAACTGTAGAAGAGAAA
The DNA here is from genome assembly GCF_053919585.1 of Euprymna scolopes. Classification (NCBI taxonomy): domain Eukaryota; kingdom Metazoa; phylum Mollusca; class Cephalopoda; order Sepiida; family Sepiolidae; genus Euprymna; species Euprymna scolopes. Next base: position 53,379,238 of record NC_136523.1, on the reverse strand, counting down.
TAGCAAACAACTGTGTTCATAAGATAAACTTTACTCCAGGATAGCGATACTAAATAGTTTTAAAACTAATATAAACAATAGAAAATAAACAAATAAATAAAGTAAATCAACATGAATATACATAAACGAACACACATATATGTGTGTATGTGTATATATATATAAATATATATGCATATATATGTGCATATATGTATGTACATATATATATATATATATTTATATATAAACTAAAAAAAAACCTAACCTAGATTTAAAACAGATCAAGAAACTAGATATCTACGCTAAATAGAGCACACACAATGGAACAGGTCAACCAGAGGTCATAAGTCTGACGAGTTCTAGAGTGGATGAAACGCGGAATATTCAGGGTATCTTAATCGCCATATATATTTTATAACTTACTATATATATATATATATATATATATATATATATATATATATATATATATATGTATATATATGTGTGTGCGTGTGTCTATATATATATATATATATATATATATATATATATATTCAATGATGCATTGTTAAGTTTTTCAGCTTTGAATTAGTGCAAACAGTAGCAATTCTATTTTTAGGATCCTCCTTTACAGATAATGAACGACTATCGAATAGTACATACGTTGCAGTTCTATTTCATGCGCTAAATTGTAACGTTATATATGTTTTTCTTTTGTTTATGTATTTTCTCTGAAGAGCAGAAGTAATTCCTTCAAAGTCCACAGGAAAAGGATTTTTTTAATGGTCATTATGACTTCTTTCTCTAATATATTTAAAAAAATTCTAATCCACAGAAGTGGAATTTATGTTCCAAAGTCCCACTCTTGTAGGAGAGCACTGTTGTAAATAATCTCACTTGTTCCTGAATTTTATAGATAAACGGTCATAGCACTATGGAAGTGGTTGAAAAATGTTTGTTTAAAATAGATACGTGGCGAGGTAACTTTCGAGCACTGATCCTGTGGCTGGATAGGTTGTAGTGCCGACTGTCAAAGCGATGGTTCTAGGTTCAATGCTCGGCTTTGTGATACTACGAAACAGTACCGTATGTCGATGACTACACACACACACACACACACACACACATATATATATATATATATATATATATACATTTATATATACACATATATATGAATACATATATATACCTTTATATATATATATATATATATATATACATACATATATATGGATACCTACATGTGCATATATACGTACATAATTATACGTAAATATATATATATGTACAAAGAACAGAATACAGAAAAAGAATATAATAAGTTGAGACAAATAGTTACAACAATTACATCACTTTGATGTTTTCAACATAAAAGAACATTTTGCATTCGATCGTTTCTGAGACGACTATGGTCTGTTTTGTGCATTCGTGAATATTGAAATACAATATTTGTCTTAATCTTACATTACAACTGCTTGTTCGCACTAGACAATTCGGCAAGTGGCCCTAGTACGACCTTGGTTTTGTGGGTTCTGCTTACCATTCTTATAATTCTGCTGTCTGTGACGTCAGTCACTTAATTTTGCAACAAACTAAGTTTATAGTTTTATTATTTATTTTGTAACATTAGTCGTGCACTGGAATTAGATTAAGAAGATTATAAAGATACGCATATAAACATATTGTTTTTAATTTTATAGAACTGAAATAAATCGTAGCGTCTCGCTTGGAAGCCATTTTATTTCGTGAAGGCAGCTTGTCCGTTTTCGAAATCAAGAAAAGACAAATGGTGTCTGCTGTTTCCAGTGAAACAGCAGCTAATGACTTTAGATGGCAGGAGCCAAGTTGAATACAATGATAGATATTCTAAGGTAATGATCAATAGTTGGGAAGCTTTCTGTAATTTAGGAGATCTCGGGAGAGATATCACTCGTATGTCTAAAATGAAGCCACATGAAAAATTGCGCAAATAAGAGATAAAAGCAGACGGCGTAGAGTGTAACTACAGCAACTTAGATAGTGAGGAAAACTATTGGGATGCCAAGAAGCAAATGTACAATATACTAAATATAAAAATAGATATCATTATCTTTCATACAAGCAAACGCAAACACACATATACCTGCGCACACACGAACACAGATACGGACACAGATTCAGAAACACACACACACACACAGACACACACACACACACATATATATATATATATATATATATATATATATATATATAGTGCTATAGACAAGTTGTATAAGGGCAAAACCTATTGAAGTAATGAAAACCTCAGTAGTTGTTGTTAATGTAGAGCATTATATAAAAATGTTGAGGGGTTAATAATTGTGAATTATCAAGTTTGCATAGGGTAAAAGATAACAACACCCATTTTTTTCATGTGCAATCGTTTAGGAGACGATATCATTTTTTATTCGATATTTACAAATAAAAATTAAAGCATTGATAAATCATAAGGATATTTCCGGATATATATATATATATATATATATATATATATATATATATATATATATATATATATATATATATATATATATATAATTATTTTGTTACTATAATAATTAAATACCTACAGGCACTAGTGTTTCATCCTTTCGGGCATCTTCAGTGCAGGGTGTCACGATTAACACCAGTATGTATATGTATATATATATATATATATATATATATATATATATATATATATATATATATATATATATATATATATATATACCCGTTCACATTCGAAATGGGGGTTTTAGAGGTTTTCGCGGCAACTAATATTACAGTTAAATTTATGGTTGATAAGTAGTTTACCAGATATTTGTTATACAACGCAAAAGTTTATGTTATCCCTGGTTACCATTTTTCACCACTAAGGAATTAGTTATACCCATGTGTAACGGCTTTCTGAATAGAACACTCCAACCTTCCCATGTTCAGAACGACTTTCGCAATAAACACCGTCTTCATCCAAATGTTATAAAAGGCTTTCAGAATAAATAACCCAAACTTCCCCATGTAAAGAACAGTTTCCGAATAAACACCCAATATTTTGCATTTGGGAGGGTGACAAATATTTGCGTTGTCCTCTACCTCAGTTACGCGCATGCACATTATTGAATATTCGGTTGTGAAAAAAAATAGCTGGCAGGTATTACATTAACTTTTACCTAAGATATCATGTTTTCATATCTTGCCAAGGTCTTACCAACCCCAAATTTAAATGTGATATTAGTTGTTAGCATACTCGAAAATATGTATAAATCGACGTTTACAATCCAAAACCGCTACCGGACTGCAATCAACAAAAGAAAGTCTGACACAAAAAACAAATATTCAAATAAACTGAAATTCTCTTACACATTGTTTTTAAGTTAAATTCAATAAAATTTGAATTTTCTAAATGATAGAAAGTTTATGTTTATTAATCCCGCGCCGCTAGAAGTGTCAAGTGAGAGTTTCCAAGGCATTTTATATGTTTAGTATAAATCTGCTTTTTTACATCGTATTCCGAAATCAGCCTACACCAGAATTTTAGATAAGTAATATTTAGTTATGATATTACCATAAGTTACCCTTAGTATAGTAAAAATAAGAGATATGTCTAGAGAAAAATTTTAATTTGACAAAGGCTATCTATCAAAGAAAACGTCCTTGAGAACCGAAGTTTTTATTTGGTCCTGAATTCTTTCTTTCAATTTGAAATGTGATCCAAAAATCTGACACTTCTGCAACACTGCGTGTTAACCGCGTTTTTGGTTTTTAGTTTGGGACTATTTTTATGAGTACACTTTTTTTTAATGATCAGTCTACATCACTTACCTCAAATAACCTCCTGTTTATTTGCACTGCGCAAGTAACGTTGAATAGGGGTATCTGATTGCACAAATTACCATTTAGTCAGACGGTAAATTCCATTAGTAACCTAATGACTAAGATTTTCCCAGATATTGCTGAACATTTTTGCAATGTTGTAGAGCAATATTGTCCCCTAGAAATAATGGTGTGGATATGATCAATTATAATCTTTTTCAACAGTATCAACCCATTGACTGTGTTTTTTTTTCTTTTTAATAAAGGAAGTAGAATGTCCTGTAAAGTTCACTATAACCGCTTGTAATTCTACACCATTGCTTAGTATTGAAGGAGGGAGTTTCAGATATTTTATTAAGAAATATTGATCCACTTAAGCTGTGTAATGGCACACGGTTAGCGATGCAATATTTGAAAACTAATGTTCAGGAAATTCTAAAGGTGAAACTCTGTTAAAACCTCGGATTCCTCTTATCTCTTTTGACATCCCATTTCAATTCAATCGTTTACAATTCCAAATGACAATTAATTGTGTCATGTTTATAAATTAAGCCTAAGTTGTGGAAGTCCTGAAAAAAATTACATTTACACACCTGTCAGAGGACACACCCTAGTGTTGTTTGTGTAGAGGCTCCTCAAAATTAGTGCTAAATTATACATTTACCAGTGTTCAGAAACGCACTGCTGGAAACAAACGTGTAATTGTCTCATTAACATAACTGATTATAAATGCCATTGTTACATGATAAGTATAAAAATAGAAATGTTACATGTAAGTATAAAAATAGAGAGTTTAGTTAAAATGAAAATGAAATAGCAATAGACGAAATTCGAACCTCGTAATTTAGGTTTAGAAATAGATTACGTGTGAGAATTTGAAAATGTAAAACAAACGTTTGTTTAGAATATAGATAAAATATTTCAAGAAAAGAATGTGAACTGTCAAGTTTGTTATGAAATTTTAAATTGAAAGAATGCAGCTTATAAGATAATGCGTATAATAAGACTCTCTCAATGAAACCCCTATATAACACCATCTTTATTTATATTGTAAATGTAATGGTTTACACAAAAGGAGATTTGACAGTCTTATGATATGCACTTTCATATAAAATAATAATTTCAATTCTTACATTATATTTACCAAGAAATACGACTAAAAGATGAAAAATAAAACTAGAAAAAAGAATGAGGGCTTCTGACGAAACCTCCATAAAACAAAACGAACCTACTGTCCTGGATATGACCTTAAACTATACTCAGTGGTGAGGGGCAAGCTTGCAGGATTTGGGGAGTGTGGATCCACCCTTTAATTGTCATTGCTCCCAGGTCCACTCTCACTCGGAGTGGTAGTACCTGTTGGGCTCCCAACTATCGGTTAAATAGAAACCAACTTGAAAACAACAAATACATTCTATAAAAATTAAGCAGTAAATAACCTGAAAAGAGTTGATATGCCGTAAAACAAAAACAACCAACCAACTAAAACGAACCTACTGCTCCTACTTCATAAAAGAAGGCAATTCCAGCCATTATTGATTAATGTTTCCGTTTAATCAATATGAATATAATGTATGAGGACGGCATATTCAAATATATCGAATACAACATGGCAACGCCAGGTACTTCAGCTAGTAATTAAATGAAAATATGTATGGAAGTTATAACGTTTTATGATATGATCAATCTATACGCATACAACTAGACATATTTGGATGACTCTCTTAAAATTGAAGAAACTATCTTGATTTAACAGTCCTATAATCTCATTATGGCTTTTAAAATTATTTTTGCCTGTAAAGAAATTTGTACACATGTTCTTTATGAAAAGCCATCTTAAAGTTTAAAATTTATTTTTAATATATATATATATATATATATATATATATATATATATATATATATACGTTTTATTTTTTATTACCGTTTGTTCTGTTTAGTTACATTATTGTTTCAGCTACTCGACTGTTTTTGACCGTCTTGTAGCCTCCTCAGCCTTTACAGAATGAAAGAATTATGTCAAGGGAGAGGTGCGTGAAAAGCGGAAAAAGGAAAAGGAGAAACGGAGAAAGGTGAGAGGGGGTGCTTGGTAGGTCGGCATGAGACGTTTTTTCGTGTGGTGTTGGTGATGATGAGAACGTCACAAAAAAGAACCAAGGCTTGTTATATGTAGAAAAGAACCCGGGGGCGGGGGCAATCAACACTGCCAGGCGTCGCGATTCTAAGGATGGGACCAGACGGCGCGGCTTACTCAACTCGAGATGATTGTCTCTTCACCAGTACCGCCGGCCGACTACCCCCTAGCTAAAATCTGCACGTTTTTTTTTATATGATTTCTGTCACGTTCGCCCAGAGACTCCGACCTACACGTAAGCGTAACTCGATCTGCTAGATAATCGATTTCGTTGACATAGAATTTTTCATCTGATTTCTATTTTTAGACGTGAGTGTTTTTTGTTTAAATTAAGAAAGCTGGACCTTATTTTGCATGTTTCCATATTTAACAAACAAAAATGTAATTTCGTTGGTGGTTTTTTTTCGATTAAAAAACAAAAAACACCACCAGCGCCAATTCCGCTTTTCGGGCCGCACTATCTAACAGTAACCATCATTCAAAATCCATATGCCTGGCAGTGTCACAGGCAGTGCTTAAGTTTTGGAGTTCAAGATCATTAGGTGGTTGTGGGGGGTCTGGAGGGTTCATCTCTGGTGTGTCTAAGGTCATATTGATCCACTTAAGCTGTGTAATGGCACACGGTTAGCGATACATAGAGGGTGAGGGAAATATTTAGGGGAAAGAAGAGAGGGGTTACTTTAAATTTCGAGTTGTAAGGTTTAATAAATATTAGGTGATCAGCGTCTCGTTAGTGAGATGATTCCTTGATAAGTATGTCTTGACCTGTTGGCTGTTCGCCTATGTTGGGAGGCTAGGAGGGACTACGAATCGTTTTATCCATGTGATTTTTATTTGTTGTTTAGTGCTGTGAGAAGGTTAGCCTGGACCTCCCTCTCTATGTATACCTATGTCCTTAGCTACACCAGAAATGAACCCCCCAAAGGCCCCACAACCACCTAATGTTTTTGAACTTGCAACTTCAGCACTGTAGACCTACCAACCAATCCCTCTCACTTTTCTCCCTTTCCCCTTTTCCTTTTTCCGCTTCTCACATACCCCTCCCCTGACATCATTCTTTAGTTCTTCCATAAACGAACATTTCTGTAAAGTCTGAGGAGGCCAAAAACGGTCGAGTAGTTGACACAATAATGTAACTAAATAGAAAAAACGGTAATAAAAGAATGATACGCATATTTGCTTTACAACAGTATTTAGCAGTTTCTTCATGTTTTTATTAATTACCATTCCAACTATATATATATATATATATATATATATATATATAATTTTCAGAATGTGAGAGATTGTATATATTAAATTCTACAGCCAAACAACGTCGCAGCTCACAAGAGCCATGACAGTCAAAGAACCGGATGTCCAAGACTCGAGGTTCGCCCTCATTTGGGCTCATCAGTTAGACACATCCGAACTCAGGATTCGAACCCCGTGCCTCTTGCATGCAAGGCAAGCACTCTACCAACTGAGCAAACGCCCTGCACAAAAGAATTTCTATTAACACACACAGATCAAGCAAACCGCGCCGAAACCCGACTGTGAAATGAACCTACTTCGTCTCAACAAGGGGCACGGTCATCCAACCGGCTAATAACCCCAAGCTGATGTCTCACAAGTAGGAGTTTAAACTCGAAAGGACGATGCCATCCAGCAATGCTAACCAAGCGAACAACTTATGATAGGATTTTCAGAATGTGAGAGATTGTATATAGTAAATTCCACAGCCAAACAACGTCGCAGCTCACAAGAGCCATGACAGTCAAATAACCTTTGAAAGAGTGCTTGCCTTGCATGCAAGAGGCTCGGGTTTCGAATCTTGAGTTCGGATGTGTCTAAGTGATGAACCCAAATGAGGACGAAACTCGAGTCTCGGACTTCCGGTTCTTTGACTGTCATAGCTCGTGAGCTGCGACGTTATTTGGCTGTGTAATTTATTATATAAATATATGTATATATATATATATATATATATATATATATATATATACTAGCCCAATCTGTACCATTGATCGTAAAAATATGCTTTAATATAGTATTTCAATTTATAAAGAGTTCGTATTTAGTTTCGTAGTCATTTTTCTGCCGATTGTTATATTGTACCCATTTTGAATAAAGTGGCGTAAGTGCCATTGGCTCGAATCTAATCCAAAGCATGTAGCTCTCCAGTCCCATTCGTTACCTTCTTACGCACACTCACATGAAAAGTCAGGAAAGTACCTTGTTTTAACAATAAATTATATTTGTGCATGCGTAGAGAACAATGTAAGTAAAGTTACCAGTGCCAAATAATTTAACCATTAACCCAGATTATACTGGTAAAAAGCCAAAATTAATTGCTTCAAGAAATCCGAATCAATTATATAAAATGTCTCAACGCGGTAAATAAAAAAAATTGATGGGTATGTTTGGTAGAAACTTTTCACCTAAAGACAGGTACGTTTACTTATATATATATATATATATATATATATATATATATATATATATATATATATATATAACTACTTCATTTACTCACATAGCATTAATATACGAAAGTATAGATTTATGCGTAAACTTTAAGTATTTACTTCAAAAGTGCTCAATACGAAGGTAGAGCTAGTTAGTAATTTATAAAATATATATGGCGATTAAGCTACATTGAATATTCGGCGTTTCATCCACTATAGGATTCGTCAGGCTTATGCGCATAACCCTGACGAATCATATAGTGGATGAAACGCCCAATATTCAGTGTAGCTTAATCGCCATATATATTTTATAAATTGCTATATATATATATATATATATATATATATATATATATATATATATATATATATATATATATATATATATATATACATTAAATAAATAAATAAAAATAAAGTATATATATACTTTATTTTTATTAATTATATATATATATATATATTTATATATATATTAGTATAAATAGTAACCATATTATTTTGCTGTTTCCTTTTTGCAAAAGTTGTATTATCTACTTAGGACCCATGTATTTACCAGCTGTCCCTTTTTTAAATCTCGAAAACAGCTACATGGTAGGCAGCTGCTTTCTATTTTTTAAGAATAGTCCAAGTTTATTTTTGTATAGTTTAATTCTGTTTTATAATAGAAGACTTCAGGTGCTAGGTCTATTTCTATTATCAATTTTAGTTAAGGCTTTTTTAACATTCTGATATAATTAGAATTACTTTTTTGTAATTATAATCGTTTTAGAAAACGGAGTATGTAGGTGCTATGTCCGCGATAGGTTAAATTTAGTTTGTTTCTTTTTACTTAAATTGTTTTACACTATATATATATAAATATATATATATATATATATATATATATGTATATATATATATATATATATATATATATATATATATATATATATATATATATATACTGTGAGTAAGCGGATAGATTTGGCGGGAATATTGCATTGCAACTTCCTGGCGTTGAAAACATTTTCTTATTGTGCACGCCCACTTAAAATGCATTTGTAGGTACTTAATTCCCTTTAATCAGTATGCTATTTTAAGTAGCCTGGAGAAAAGATGTTTGTCAGCGAAACCAAACGCGGATGTCGGTCTACGACCAGCAGTAATTGTCACTTACGAGACTGAGGCTTACATAAGCCTGAAACCAGACTGCCTGTAGGTTTTACAATCACTATCAACAATTATCCTTAAAATATTATAGTCTATCTGTTTTATACACCCACACCCACACACACACACACACACACACACACACACACATATATATATATATATATATATATATATATATATGTGTGTGTGTGTGTGTATAAAATGTTTCAAGCTCACTATGCCAAGTTTTGTATAATATTGGTTATCTCTGTGGGTTCCGCTTAAATCTATAACGTTTTAAAGTACATACATCCGAATATGTTTGTGTATATAAATGACGTCTATATATGTCTTATTTACAGAGACTTTTCAATTCACCCTCTCTCTCCATCGCCATCTTTCACCCCACTCTCTCCTATCTCCTCCAAATAATCTGTATGTTTCCTATATTGATTTTGCCCGGTTGCATCCCGAAAGATATAAAAGCCATTACTCTATTTCCTTCGGTAGAAAACCCCCTTACTCTTCTCAATCCAACCTAGAACCCCTCTGGCGTTTCTCATTCGAGTATGTTCCGCCCGCCTTTCCCTGCAATAAATTCACGTATTTCTACTTAGACGACTAGCAGTCTCATCTTATCATTATATTACCGGTCATCTCTGACACATTGACCCGAATCTATAAGTGGCATAAAGACTGAATGAAACACCTACACAATCAATCGAATTTCAACTCAGAAATTATGAGTGTGTCTAGCATATCTACACGAAATGGAGATTTGGTATATGTCTGTCTGAAGCACAACGACTACTACGTATTTTACGATTGTAACATATTTTAATATTTTATTCATGAAAGGAATAATCTATCTTTTCTCTTACCATGAAACCATGCATTGCACATCCTTTAGAAATAGGTTATCCACGTTGTATATATTCGGTTGTAATAATATTATCCTTCTAATTATAACCGTCCTAGTTGGGAAGGGGGTATACTATCAAATTTACAATGCTCATGATAATATCTTGCTGTAGAAGTAGTATAAAGAGATATCTGGTGTAACGAAGCAAACTTACAGAACATTAACTCATCCTTACTAATGTTAAATCGCTTGCTAATTTTTTATTTAATTGTAATTGAAAATAAGAATAATTTTTCTAGGAGTGAAAGTATCAGGAACAGATATTCTATTAATTCACAGCAATTTTTTTACCATAGAGTAAAGCTTATAAAGTCTCGAAGACCATTTGAAGACAAAAGTTAATGAATTGCAGTTAATGAGTTAACACTGTAATGATCAGTGGTAGTTTGTGTGTTGTTGTTTTACGGCATAGCAATCCTTTTCAGGGTATTCAATGCCGAGTCCAGTGATTTTAAAGAACAATATTTTAAGAGAGTATATTTGTTTTTATAAGTCGGTTTCCACTTGACCCAAACTTTAGACCCTAACAGGTCCTACCACTCCGGGCCAGAGTGGAACTGGAAGCAATGGCAATAAAGGATGGTTAAACCTTTCCCAAAGCACGCAAGGTTGTTGCACACCACATCCTGTGCGGATTGCTCTTATTATTAATGTATATTCACTGTGCTCAACATCTATTTGTCTCTAATAGAGTTTGCTCAGAATTCTAAGTTACAACTAATCTTAAAAACTACCAAACATCCAAAGACAACAAATATAAAAACAAATACATTTAAAAACAATCCACTTAACTTACAACCAAATATATCAAAATTAAACTTTATATACAACATGTTATGACCCTGCGAAGTCGACATGTTGATTAAAGAAGCAAACCAATTAACAATTTTCTAACTCTGTCCTACTTATAGGCAATTAAATAGGGGAATTCATTATCCCGAACATTCAAGATGTCGTTGTGAGATTTATTTGTTTACATTACACTTGAGGACAACAGTATCACAGATAAAATTTACTAAGACATTCTGTTCGTGCAACTTTGTTTCGGGTATATGTAGAAAAATACGAAGATTAATCGCTGTGATTTATGCTAGGTGAGTTCCTGTTATGAATAGTGTCTAAGAAGGGGTATAAGATATTAGCGCTTATTTAAGAATCTACCAACAATACAAAGATAAATAGAGGTTTGCTAAGAATATTGGGAGGATAATCAGAATAATATATTTTCATGATGTAATTTCTAGTTTCATTCGTAGCAATTTGCACTTCATACATTATAACAGCCGATATCCTCTCATAATCACGCGTGTGAGAACTGACATTTGCTTATCACTAGAGATTCAGAGAACACGACGTCCACTAGTCCATATATATATATATATATATAAATATATATATACATATATATATATATATATATATATATATATATATATATATATACAGTGATGATCATATTTATTGGCACGGTAAAATAAAAGTTAAATTTTGTCTAATAAATTCTAAAAAAGGGAGTAAATTAAAGAAAATAACAAAGTATATTATGTATTTTTAACTGGCCTTTCCGATGCAGCAATCGGATTTTAGAAAAAATAAATAACAAAGGAACAACAAACATAATTGCAAAAAACCCTTGTTCAAAATTATTGGCACGGCTTTGTTTTTCTTTTAGTATCAGTATAATATCAATCAATTTCCGGTTTACATGCTTTCTGAACTTTTTTATCGCTATATTATGCTTGTTTAACGCTAATTCAGTGAATAATATTTTTCAGATAATTTTTTAAATAGCGATTTATTTAAACTATTATAAGTGACTAAATTATAATTTTCAATCACCATGGTTAAAACTAAGGAACACAGCGAAGACGTCAGGAAGCTTGTTGTAGAATGTCATACCAATGGGGAGGGCTATGATAAGATTTCAAAGAAGCTAAACCTTCCCAAATCCACTATTAGAGCCATAATAAACAAGTTCAAATCGCAAGGCCACGTTATGAGTTTAGAGGGTAGAGGGAGAAAAAGGATTCTTTCCCCAAGAGATGAACGGAAAATTGTTCGACAAGTAAAACAAAACCAAAGGATCTCTGTTGGGGAGATTGTTGATGAACAGAGCACCTCTGGAGTGAATGTATCTCGACATACAGTTGGTAGAGTTTTGAAGAGAGCTGGTTTAAAAGCATGTCGTCCGAGAAAGACTCCCTTATTGAAGCCTATGCACCTGAAAGCAAGGCTAGCCTTTGCAAAACGTCATATTGATAAAGATTTTGCATTCTGGAAACGTGTTCTATGGACTGACGAAACGAAAATAAAGTTATTTGGCCATAATAAAGTGTCTTATATTTACAGAAAATCTGGCGAAGCTTTCCTGCCTAAGAACACCATACCCACAGTGAAGCACGGTGGAGGCAGTTTGATGTTTTGGGGATCCTTTGCTGCCTCTGGACCAGGGCGACTTGTTAAGGTCACAGGTAGCATAAAAAAGGAAGATTATGTTAAAATATTGGATGAAAACCTGAAAGACTCTGCTAAAGAGCTCTCACTTGGTCGTCGTTGGTGGTTCATGCAAGATAATGACCCAAAGCATTCGGCTAAACTGACTAAGAAATGGCTTGAGGACAATCATATTAATGTTTTGGAGTGCCCATCACAAAGCCCAGACCTTAATCCAATTGAAAATTTATGGAGGACATTAAAATTGAGGGTAATGCAAAGGAAGCTTAAGAATCTTATTCAATTGGAGGATTATTGTCAGGAAGAGTGGGCTAAAATTACTACTGAAGAGTGCAACAACTTGGTTGTAAACTATGAAAAGCGACTGAGGAAGGTAATCAAGGCCAAAGGCTATACAATTGATTATTAAATAAATCGTGCCAATAATTTTGAACAAGGGTTTTTTGCAATTATGTTTGTTGTACCTTTGTTATTTATTTTTTCTATTGCTGCATCGGAAAGGCCAGTTAAAAATACATAATATACTTTGTTATTTTCTTTAATTTAATCCCTTTTTTAGAATTTATTAGACAAAATTTAACTTTTATTTTACCGTGCCAATAAATATGATCATCACTGTATGTATGTATATGTATATGCATATATATATGCATATACATATATATATATATTCGTATATATATATATATATATATATATATATTATAGAAGGTTAACATATATATATGTATATATAAAGGTTTATATTTATATGTATATATATTAGTGTCTATATATATGTATATATATTATTGTATATATATATATATATATATATATATATATATATATATATATATATATATATATGACAAAATTTTTGGATACAGTTTACCTACTAGGGGTGACCTCTGATGTAACTGCGTATACTTATGACTTAGCGACACAACACGCATCTGTTTCTGTATAATCTGTAGGTGATACTTTCATGGGTGTTTGCAATGGTCTCTGGCAATATAGTAATTAAAAGGCGTTGCTTCACGTGAAATACAATTATTTTTGTGAAGATACTGGGAACCTCACGGAAGCTAGTTTAAATCCAGAAATATTCGCTACGCGTGAGCCAATGAAATGACATGCAGTAATTTCATTGATATTCAAATACTATCTGCTTTCCCCTTTATTACTCCCTCTTACATTATCTTTTAATTTGCCTTTCTTACTTATATATATATATATATATATATATATATATATATATATATATATATATATATATATATAATGCCGGCAAAAAGAAAATCGGCACTTGTATTTTTATTTCAAACTGTAAATTAAAGCCAAATTTTATGTAACTCTTTAAACAACCTATACCTCATTTGATTCTCCTTTTATTCCTGCATAATTTTACTTGTTCATATTTGATTTTAATTGAAATATTCTAGCGTTAACGTTAATTAAAAAAAATTACATCAAATTGAGAAGGCAAAAAGGAGGTCCGCAGCAAAAAATTCGCTTCAAACCAGTTAAATTATCGCTCCTAAATCAGTTTTAAATATTCATCAACAGGCAACGTAATTGTTGTTGTTTCAGGTTATACAACGTAACATTTAGTCCATATGCGACGACTTTCTCTAAGTCGTCCTCAAGAACGTATTAATCCAATCGGTTTATACAATCGAGAAGGTGAAATCATTGAAAATTTTATATCTATATCATTAATTGCTAGATGAAACATAATGTTTTTAAATTGCAACAAAATGTACATTACATAAAATAAATCCAAGGTAATTTTATGAGTCAATCTAAATTAAATTTTTATACCTTACTTTGTAAAATTTATAAAAGTGCACGTTGAAGATAAATAAATTAAAATTGAATCTTGTACCTTTATTTTTAAAGCCTATAGTAAAAACATTTTGTTTTACAATTTTCATGCGTTGGATGAAATGCTTTTCTAACTTGTATATATATATATATATATATATATATATATATATATATATATATATATATATATATATAAATACATATATATATATGATGATATGATGATTGCAACGTCTTGTCAGACGAGTACCACTCCCTCATCCATTTAAAAGTCCATGAGCCCAAAAAATGACTTCCATCGCCACGGGACCATTTTAATAGACAAATGCCTGGAGGAGTATCTATACACAAATGATGTTACAGAGTCTTAGCTCTGTACGACACCTAAGTCTCTCTCTCGGTTCAAAATGTTGAGATCCAGCAACAAGCAAGGGCTAGATAGCCAGCAACAAATTAAACTGCAAATCAGCTTAATGCGGGTACTGGTCTCGCGTTTTAGTTTTTTTTTTTAATCAGATTTGCTTCTCCTTGAAAGGTTTCCTTCACAACAGCTTACGGGAGTCCTCTCCACCCCAACACACACATACATAAGCACAAACACACACGGTGCTAGTTGGCCGTTGACCTCGAAAAAGGGCTCATTCTTACTTTGGAAGATCTTGTTTTTAATCCGTCAGGGAGACTAGCCACTCTCCTCGCCAAACAAGTCTCGTGAGGGAACCAGTTTAGTCGCCGGTAACCCGACCATGAGGCAGGTAGTACTTGGTTA
>NC_136523.1:53311286-53358786 GCF_053919585.1 Euprymna scolopes | reverse complement strand
ATGTCTACCTAGTATGTTCCTGATTAGGTCAGAACTCAACACACAACATCACAACAGCTACAACCGGCTTCCAATATAAAATACAGTTTTCAGCCAATTATGACCTCCGTTGTGAGTTGAGTGAATTTCTGATCTGATCAGGAAAAAAGTTCACATGCTTGCATTGCGATAACTATATGCTGTTTTACATTTGTATTGAACGGTAGAGATGTAAATGGCACTGAAGATGCAAACAGTAACCCAATGAATCCAAATAATACGAATAACCAATTGTGATCTAAAAAAATTCAGAAATAGTTTAATTCAATGTAGACTTATTTACGAAACTAGTTTATAAATACGTTTGAATCACTTGAAGCAGGCATGCCCCCCCTGTAAGTGCACAGTGAACGAGGCATAAAAAATGACTAACTTAAGCATTGCCCCCCTTATTTAGCACCAAATGTCCCCAGGCGACGTCAAATACTGGTGAAAATGAACAAACGGTGCAGTTTTAGTCATTAACTTTTGTAAATTTGAGGTCTGCACCATGCCAATAAAAAAAAATGACTAAGTCCATCATTTGCCCAAGCCCATTTAGCCAGTTAAACCAGTTAAAAAGATTTTCTCAAATCTCAATACCCTTATTTCAAATCTCGAGTCTATAGATTAAAAATTGACAGAGTAGTTTGGTAGGGAAATGTTCACACACAGACACATACACTAGTGTTTTATCCTTTCGAGGATCATCAGTGCAGGATTTCACGATTAACACCTGTCGATAGAATCGGACCCTGCAACGAAGCTATCTCTGAATTTATTAGCTAAGATTAATTCATTTGGCCACCGTTAACCGCGAGAAATACTGATCAAATATTAACATTTATTTTTTATTTTATTGTATTTATTTTTTTTTTTTTGCTGAGCTATACTACATAATGAAGGTGATTTTTTAGGTTCCGAGATAATAAAACATTGTTTTATGTCTCTTTTTGATTAATTAATTTTACGTTTTTCATTAATTAATTTTAAGTTTTAATTAATTAATTACTTTTAAAATTAATTGTGTGTTACTTCCAAGGAAACCCACGGCGGTTTTTCTTTTAAACAAGGACATGACTAAATGAGATGTTTTCTTTTTTACGAACATGAGACTCTAATTTAAAACATGGAGAATATTACTGTATTTAATTATTTTTTCGATTTCTGCGGCTGTGCTATCTAGAAAGCGAATATATCATTCAGGCATGCCATATTCTAATATTTAATACAATGACAAAAATACCTACGTGATGGTGTTAATTATCTATTAGACCCCTCAAGTGTTTTCCGGCTCTGTTCAATACTTTGCGAGAACTACCAAACATTTGGATAATCAAATCCTTGCCTGCGATGACAAAATATTAAAATATTTTAAGTCGCAAAATAATGCGCTGGTTCACCTATCCCTATCTATGTTATCTCAGGAGGACTTAGCTTTATATTCAAGTAGAGCATATGACTTCTGGTCCTGGAATCCAGCAAGAAAAAAAAGAACCAGAATAAAGATTAACTGTAATATTAATAATTGATTAAATGGAGGCAATGAAGAGCTGCGTAATTTGGTGAAAGAATTATTCTCTCACATCGGTTTCTTTGATCATTCGTCGACAATTATGCCGATGACGTTACCATCTATGACAACATATCATATGTGGACACCGACAAATGTATTTTCGTATCTTTTAGTCCGACTTTGAGCACGTGAATAAGGTGGCTGTATACTTTTAATGCATCAAAAACCAAGCTTGTATTTTTATATATTAACACCCGTATCCACACTTGGCTGCAATCGAAATTAATAAACTTCGTCTTGAAATGGTACCCAATATTGGTCAAGTTCTAAGACCGACCGTAAGTCTTGAACTAAAATAACACACTAACATCAAACTCGTTACGCTTATATATATATATATATATATATATATATATATATATATATATATATATATATACACTAATGTTATTAAATTTGTTTAATTGCTTCCCCACTGAGCAAATTATGCACAAGGCCGTTTTTTTAATGTGGAGAGAAGGCAGGGGAGGGGTAGGAGGAACGTGTGAAACATCTCTCCAGAGGGGCTCGGCAGAGCTGAATAGTGACAATTGGTATAAAAGGGTGTCCCCTTAAGTGGCCAAAACCGATTGCCTAAAGAGCAATGGTCTAATATGTGGAGTTATCCCCACATGTAACTTTTAGTGCAGCATCTACCAGGGAAGATACTAAACATTGATCTTTGATCCCACACCAAGAAGGCCGGGACCGAATACATGAATGTTTATGAATGTTTGTTTATAACAGAATGCGACACTTATACATCTCACTGCCTAAAACATGAGCGGACTACGTCAAGGTATTATTGAATGAATATTTCATTTCATTATATATATATATATATATATATGTGTGTGTGTGTTGTATGTAAGTATAGGTACCCAACTTGCAACCCAATTTTATACCTATATAAGAGCAACAGATAGAGTAATGCTGGTATTAGTCGTTCATAGCAGTCTTTCTTGCATTTACAGAGTAGTAAACGGCTTCACAATTTACAGCGTTATATCATGTATTCATCAGATCCACTTCTTTATCACAGAAAAGATGTTAGGGATATTTCTTAACTGTCTCATTACAGCTACTCGATGAAACTTTAAGATATCCACCTCGATAAATCATTTAGAACAAATGCTCCTCGTTCTACAACTGCAGTCAAAATTCCCTTTACTCTCGATGTGTAAACATCAAAAATCAAAACATCCAAAAACAAAACACAAAAAAACTAACGTAAGGCAAACGAACGATGTTAAATGTAAAAATCGAAAAAAACAAAAACAAAAAAGAAAACAGAATAACGAACGTTAAAACTAAAAACCAAAGAAAAACACGTGAACAATGGCGTAAATAAGGCTGTTTCGATATTAAAATTTAAAAAATCGGTGGCTACCCGGGTGTTTTGGAGTGTGTGGTCGGGGGTGGGGGTGCTAATGAAAACCTAAGAATAAGCGAATTAAAAAAAAAACGAACGTTACGTGAAAAATGGCGTAAATAACCCTGCTTCCATATTTAAATTTAAAAAGTCGAAAAAAGAAAAAAAAACTCTCAGATCAGGATTCGAACCCAAAATGTTTAGATAATGACACACCGCTCTAACTAATTGATCTAACACGACGTACATGAAATTAAGTCAGTTCTTCAACTATTTAAACTAAATCAGGTCATGACGTTATCTGACGCATGCGTAGAACAGATCTCGTCATGGGAGGACGGTTTTTGTTGAACCCCCCCCAGTAAAAAATTGTTGATTTCAGGGTGGAAAAATTAACGTTTTTAGCCAATTTTTCATATTTTCGGGCGAAGGATGGAGCTTTAATATGATTCCAAGTTTGTCAATTTTTGTTCTGCCTGTCAAAAGTTTTTAGCGGACACACAAACACACATACATACACACATTTTCGCTTTTATATATGTATATACATATATATATATATATATATATATATATATATATATATATATATATATATATATACTCTGTAAGCAAAATCAAGACATTACGAAAATGGTGTTGGAAGCAACACAAAGTGCATTTCATTTTACGTTACAATTGTTTCCATGCCCGGTCGACAATTTCAAACATTATATCATTTGAAAATGTTAAAAATACAGCTTTTCTTCAGACTATATGATTAATACCACTCTTTACAATAGAACACTGTTTGAAGCGAAAGAAAAAGAAAGAAACATGCCCTTAACGGAAAAAGCATGTGAGAAACATTTACCCTTGGGGTAACCTCCACGTAAAGCAAATTTAAATATTAATATATCACATAATTTTAGTATCCTTTTTGAAGAACAAAGTCATGAGAAATTTGCACAAAGAAACCCTTAGCCATTTAAAAGAATGTTTATATATCCCATTCGTTTCTAAATTTGATTTCACTGTTTCTTTATTTCACATAATTAATTTTTATATGGATTTTTTAATTTTTATTTCTATATTTATAATATGGCCATAACAACATTACATTAGCGTTACGTTTAATTTTGGTTTCGTATTAGTCGAAAGTAATGTTTACAAATTTTCGTTATTTTGGTACCTAGATTAAATACCATTTTATGTTTAATGTTTAATTGAATATAGGAATAAAGAAAATGATGCATTATGTATATAAAACCTTGTAAATCATTTCGAGTAAAGGATTCTAATCTATTTATCATTATTCAATGTTGTAAAATTCATTATCATTCTAATTAAACATATTTTCATATCGTTACTCAAAAAAAGCAATAACGAAGGGAGATACTCCAATTATGTTGTTAATTGCTAATAGTTAATTCTGTTGGAAAAGAGTCAATTGTATTTCCGATAACAGCTAAAGGGAGATAATTCAGACCCTTTTATGTTTTCGCTCTAGTGATTACTAGAAAGCGTCTATTTTCTTGGCCTTTTGGTCAAGATCACAGTGTAGTATCTGTTCTTCAGATGCTGCACTTCATTTTCTTGTTCTCTTTCGGTTGAGGAGAAATCCTTCACGACTGAGACAATTTTTATTTTTGTACCTTTTCTCCACGTTAAAAACGACCCTGGTGTCTAACTCTGTCCCGTGGGGAGGCATAGTAAGTAGGTACTAGAAAGCGTCTATGATTTAATAATTAATTTAATCAAACAGATCCAGAACGTGCTACGATAGCTTATTTAACAAATTAAATATATAAATTATGTTTGTAATCTAAAAAACTGTCCCCCTCCCATGGGTTTAATCCACATCTGTTATTCATCCACTAACAACTTAGGTTGCTAATGTCATCAAAGCCAGAATTATAATTCGTGTGTTGTATTCTTGGGTATCTAAACAATATAGTATTATTATTCAGACAGCAAAACCACCTAATATGGATTAATATACGAAAATATATATTTTTTACGTAAAGTCAGAGTAAATCCATACGAGCTGTCGTCAACCAAAACGCTCGAGCTCGTAGATTTTCACATTAGACATTAGAAGATCCTTTCCAACAATTGTGTCGTACATGCTCAATTAGCCCCGGCGATATTTACGGAATGCGTCTGAGTGTGCGTTTCGTTTCTCAAGCGTTATTTAATTTTTATATTGAAAGTCAGAGAATGACACAAGTAAATACAAGCGAGGGAGAAAATAAAAGAGGAGAAGTAACACGTAATCTCGCATTTTTTAAATATTTTTCTAATGCAAGAAAATACTTTGTTAGCTATTATATTTATTTGCAGCACGAGAATTGTGACACTATGACAGGAGGAAGTGTGGAAATGCCAGCGCTCTAGAGGAGGTATAATCTAACCATGTAAATATGTCTGCTAGCCCATCGACATTACACAATATATATATATATATATATATATATATATATATATATATATATATATATATATATATATATATATATATATATTAAATTCGAAGTGCAACAGAATTGTAATAGTTTAAAAGCGAAGTGGGGCATATTTTTTTAAACCTTATCAAAAAAGATCGACTATAATGTAAAGAAAAGCAGGATCGACTAAAAGTAAGAAAAATAAGTTGAAAAGGAAGGAGATAAAATAAAAGGGGGAGAAAGAGAAAAGAGAAGGGAGAACGGTGAAGAAACTTGAAGTACTTTTCGCCGACTGTATTCAGAAGTAAATTTCGGAATGAAGTAATGTTGGCATGAAGTAATTCCTATGATGTGGGAAAAACACACCGCGTAGAAAATAACCTGGTGCTGCCTGTTTAAAAACGTTCAACGAACGTATGTAGTCCATCTGTTTGCAAAGCACAGGTCTACAACAGTTTATTGTAAGGGCCTTCAATGATCCGAGATGTTGAACAAAATAAAAGATAAATAACTAACTTATTAAAATATAAATTAAAATATTAATTAAATTAATAAATAAATATAAAATCCGATACAAATAGGAAAAAAGTAAACGTTAATTTAAAAACAATAGATGCAAATAAAATAATAAGAAGAAATAACAAGGCCGATAGCCATTAGCTGCGTGCTCTCGTGTAATGAAGAATGCGTGAATGTAGTATTGACATGACATTCTTAAAGATAAACTGAAATGTCTTAAATAAATAAAAAGTAAATTACTTAGAATGACTTTAATGAACTTAAGGATCGATTGAATGCCCTTAAGAATGACTTAAATGCTTAAAAATAACTGGAATCCTTCAAAAACAACTTGAATGATATGGAGAATGACTTGAATGGCTTTGGGACTGCCTGATTGTAAAATGGGTGATCATCCTACATTAAATTAATACAGAAAACTGATCCCTACTTTATATCACAATAAGTACAGTATGTAATAAGAACAGATACTACACTTTGAGATATTAAATCTTTTATTCATGTTAAAAATACAGTCAAAATCAACGATGAACAAAACACTTAGGCACATGGCCAACTCAAAACGGGGGATTGAGGGGGTCGTTGGTCACCCTTGTCACTCCAGAACTAAACAAAATCAAAAGTTTCTCCCAGCTAGTATCTTCTTTCACCATAATACCGCATTCACCCTTTCATACTACAGATACCACACTTTGATCTTGGCCAAAAGGCCAAGAAAAGGCTAAGAACAGCATCTATTAACAGCAGACCTTTGATCGTAACCAAAAAGGCAAAGCACAAAAGTGTTAAGGACCGACCGACTGACCGACGGAGTGACTTATAGAGTCGCTTGCACGCGACTAAAAAATAAATAAATAAAACAAATGAATGGAAGACGTCGAATTTTTTATTGATAGACTAGTTAACCAAATTTAGTCTAACTTTTTCCTATAGCTGAAACACTGTTAAATGACTTGAATTATACCTTTATAATCGTCGTCTGTAACCATGACAACTGTTCTCACTCCTTTCCTTTTCTCCTCACCTTAGTGTTTTCACAACTTCTTCATATCATTATATTACCCCTCTTTCTTAATCTGTTCCCTAAAATTACCCTATTAACCCTTCCCCCATCTTTTACAAGAAACTTGATGGTTGTAATTATTTTAAACCCATAGGAACTTTAGTTTTTGCTTTATGCAAAGCATGACATCTTTCTCCTCAAAATTTGAAAAGGTTTGGAACCTTTTTAATTTCTGTATCTTAATTTTTTTTTGTCTGATAAAATGAAATATGATTGAACCTGTCAGAACATCGTAGCAAGATATGACTTTATTTACATAAAGAATACAAGAATATAAGTTGCTCTCTTTGGTTGAGCACTATCAACCACCCCTGGTGAGATTCATTTATTCTTAATTTTTTGATACCTTCCTACCTGGAAAATATATATATATATATATATATATATATATATATATATATATATATATATATATATATATATATATATATATATATATATTCCCGAAAAAGTGTTTCGCGGTAAACAACTGACGATTTATTTATGAACATTTGTATTATGTGTGTTCATGTACGTAAAACTATTCAATGATACGGAAGATTAATTGACTTACTCACAAATTAATGTTCAATCAAAGGTCCATTTTTTATAGTTTCCTAGGATTTTAGGAAGTGATATACAAACTGCCATTAAGTATGAAGAAATTGAGCTTAGATATTTTAACGCATTTAAACATCGTAAATTTACTACACGTATAGCACCAACCGAATAGCATAGTTGTGAGAAGCCTTGACTGTTGTTTGGGCGGTCGGGTTTCAGTCCTGGATTGAGGCAGTTGCCTGTCTAGCCGCAGTGGTGAGCTGTGATGCAGTATGTGGATAATATACATTCTGCGGTAGGTGGATGACTATATGCATATATATATATATATATATATATATATATATATATATATATATATATATATATATATATATATATACGCATCGAAGAACAAAAACTAGTAACTCGTGACTTCTGGAAAATCTACAACATATTCCCCCACTAACCAACAATCACGAGGTTGTTCGCTCAGCAACCGAGATGGCTAACATTCTTTGCAGTCGGTTTGCCTAAAACTCCACACTGGACCCTTCAACCACCCCCTACCTGAATTTCCTATGCGGACATCGCCACGCTAGACGATCTGAAAATCACCACTGCTCAGGTGCATGTTATCATAAAAAACCTTTACATTCATAAGCATGTGAACCCGATCTCATCCCAGCTGTGCTATTAAAAAAGTGCTCAGCAGATGTAGCTCCAGTTCTCTCCGAACTCTACAACAAATGCCTTAATTAAGCTTGCTTTCTGGGCTGTTGAAAAACTGCTTCTGTGGTACCAGTATTCAAGAATTTTGGCGGAAGAACTGACCACTTCAATTATCGCCCCATTAGCCTCCTCCCACTTTTTTGCAAAAATATTTAAGACCTTAATTATCCATGCTCTAGTCCATCAACTTACAGATGCTAAACTTCTGACTGACCAACAATATGGATTTAGACAAACCCGTTCCACAGCAGACATCGTAACTGTAATCTATGAACGTATATACCATTCACTGGGCAAAGCGGGGGAGGGCAGAGCCGTAGCTCTAGATATATCTAAGGCTTTTGACAGGATATGGCATGAGAGTCTCCTCAGAAAAATTAGATCATACGGTATCACTGGTAGAATACTTAACATAATTAAATCCTTCTTAGATAAGAGAAAAATCCAGGTTGTCCTCGACGGTCGTACATCTAAACAATATGATATAAATGCTGGAGTGCCCCAGGGGTCTATCCTTGGACTTCCACTGTTCCTGATATTCATAAATGACCTCCACGACACAAAATTGCCTTTGAGATGGGTATATATGCTGATGACACCACTCTCTATAACAGGCACGACAGGAAAACAAATGAACACATATCTAAAGAAATGGCAGATACACTAGAGGATGGCCTCCAATCTGTAGTGGAATGGGGACAAAAATGGATGGTCACATTCAATGCCGCCAAGACTAAACTAGTTTCATTCAATAATTACAAGAAACCTTCTCTACCACCTATAGCAATGGCCAACGGCTCCTTATCTGAGAGTACATCTTTCAAACTCCTTGGCCTAACGTTCACAGGAAACATGAGTTGGAACAATTACATTGAATGCATCGCCAGGGCCGCTGCAAGGAAGGTGGCCTCTTTCTACCGTGCTAGAAAACTACTAACAGCCGAAAGTATCCTTTATCTCTATAAGGACACCATTCGCCCATGCATAGAGTATTGTTGTCATATTCGGGCTGGTGCATCTGCTACTAGTCTCTCGCTCCTTGACAAGTTTTAAAAAAGAGTCGCCAATCTGATAGCCCCTGAACTGGCATCTAAGCTTCAGCCTCTGTCCCATCGATGAAACGTTGCATCCCTCTGCCTATTCTACAAGTATTTTAATGGTGAATGCTCTGACGAACTGCAAGCACTTGTGCCCCCACGACGTGAGCACTTTCGTCAAAACTGACAGGCTGCTAAATCCCACCCCCACACTGTAGAGATCCCTCGATGTAAAAGATCTTTCTACTCCAGTAGTGTCTTCCCCAGAACCGCTAGAGTTTGGAATTCCATTCCAGGTCTCTGCTTCCCCAACTGTACTGACGTGCAGCAGTTCAAGTGTAACGTGAACCGACATCTTGCTGCCCACATCCCTACATAGTACCCCAGTAGTTGTTGCCCCTGATAGTAGCCTCCTACACCAAAGTGGCAATGCGCCTTGTTTGGGGTATAAATGTAATATATATATATATATATATATATATATATATATATATATATATATATATATATATATATATTACTGTTTTTAAATTTTGTATTCATATTTTGAAGTTAAAACAATGCTCCTGTGCCTGTCCTCTTGGGCATACATGATGCTCTATATTCTTGCGTTTATTGAATTATTTAATCGGGATATTGAAATTACGCCGAGGTTTGGCACATGTGCGAGGCTGGGTGTGCGCTGTGAAGCGGCCTCTGGGAACGCAGCCAGGCGTAAATGAATGATGACTCCTGTGTTGCGAGTACATCCAGCCTTCCGTTCACACCGGACCGATCGATTGGTCCAGAACTGACCGGATCGTTGGTTTGTCGAACCTCCTTACTCGATGTAATACGAAAATCTGAAAGAACTTGGACCATAGCCGCGGTAATTACGTCAGCGCAGTCGTACATGATAACAATTGGGTAATTTAAATAACAACCGCTGTTTATCTCTGTAAAGCCGTTCACTCGTAATGTGGGTTTAATAACGTCTTCTGAACGTGTCTGCCATGTTGACAAAGCTACGCCATTAATGTAATCAGATTTGTGTGATTTGCGCCATTGTTATGACACGCATGCGCAATGTGCTTATCTCGTATCCAATATTATTGGCATGTGATCTTTTTTCCTCATTGATTATCTTCGTATTGTTTTATATATTCTTTTGGATACTATTCCCACTTTTAGTGTTATTTTTACAATTGTTTTGTCGAGATAACCTCCGATCTTATTTATGTGTAGTTTTAAAACTCGGGAGTCGTTTTATCAAATTCTAGATATATTTTTGTAGAACTGTGAAATGTTTCCGTCGGATACGGGAATCTGCAGCAGATTTGGAACTGAGGCCTTTATTTAAACCGGAGGCTATGACTTACTCCTGTGTTATCAAGCATAATTTGGTATAAATACTAAGTAATTTGCACTGAGTATTTAACATGTAATCTCAAGGTGAGCGTTACTTTATAAGTGATTTTTACTAAATAATTTATCTTACCCCGCTATGACTGCGAGACGAGAATATTTCTCTGAAAAATGCAAATGAAAACTAATGCTCATCTCAAATATTCAAAAACCTATTAATTAGCGTGTTTCTGTCTTCTACTCTGTGAAATTTAGTTTGTTAAAATTATTTATTTTGTTTATTTTACTAGGGAAGTCATAGCTTATTAAGGCCAAGAATCTACTCGAAGATAAGGATTAATGCGCGTCAGGTAGACGGTTAAAAAACACCGTGAGAATCAGTAACAGCTTAATTTGGATACGGGTTAATCTTTAACAAGTACATATTTATTTTAGACTTGTAAACGATCGTGTTATACTGTGTTGGAAGCAGCCCACTGGTATTATATTCTATGAATGACTCTTTGCTAATGCTATTTTCGTTTAATTTAAGTCATAATAAAAGAGGGAGTTTCATATTAAAAAACAATTTTAAAACTGAATGGCCAGAAGCACTGTTATCTCTTATAACAGAATTGTATTCAGAGATAATATACCTCAAAAACTGATTTAGAGTATTTGGTCTATTCGGAATACTATGCTCATTTGCCGTGTCATTCTGCAAATATAACACCGGATATAACCGTTACCTTTTTTCGGGCGCGTTTTGCCAAACAAGCATATGTTTATATAAAATCTAAGATCCGACGAACAATTTTAAACGATCGCTATTTAATCAAAGGGTTGTTGCTTTCATCCCCCGCGAATTATTGATCGACTATACACCATTTGTAATTTTGTAGAGTTTTTAGTATCGCTTGCAATGAAAACTGGAACTATCTATCTATCATATATATATATATATATATATACATATATACACCCACATATATACACACACACACACACACATATATATATATGTTTCAGATTACACTTTTTGTTTCTTTTTAGGGATGTACTACGCAATGTAAATATGTGCATAGGTATCGAATATATGTTATTAATAATTATAGTATATCGAAAAACACCCATTATAAAACAAATGGAAAAACAATTAAAAACGGTTAAATATTCATAAAAGTAATGCTTCCTATAGAGAGAGAGAGCAGCCATATTAGTAATGGTCTGACATGTTCGTTTTTTTATGAGAAGGTGTTTAATCCGAAATAATTGATGTGTACGCTTACAGCCAATAAGAATGCCTGGAATTCAGTAGGGAGAAATTATTATTTTCAAATCAGGAAGTGGAAAGATAATTTTGTCTACGAATGTCTGATCCAGTTTCGAAGGGTGCGAGAGAAATATAGTTATAATGAGTATATTGCTTCCCAGTATTGAGTGGAAGCGGTTAGAATACTTAAAACTTAGAAGGAAAGTAGGAACCTGTTCGTCAAACGATGTTGCGAATGTGGTGAGGCTGCTCCTAGGAATTAATGTAGTATTTTATCATAACGGATAAATGTATGTAACGTTTTATTCTAAAGTTTACTTAGATATTAGCTAATATTGTCCTCAAAATAAATTTTTATGTGACATGCATTGTTGTAAACAAAAAGTTTTTGTCCAAAGTAGGATTTCTGCAATCAAAATATTTTATATGAGATTAAATATATAAAACATATTCGAAGTTCAGCTTACATTAATGAATAGAGAAAGAAGCGGGCATCTTTGGTGCGAATAAGATACTGCGATTTTCTGTAGTTGAATACTTCCTATAATTGTTTATTTTGAAAGCTACTCCACGGCGCATTTGTAATTATTTAATTCTCTTCAAGTGGTGTATTAATTGCTAGAGACTAAGTGAAAAGACGCTAACCTACAAAGTCAAGCGTGCTCTTGGGTCATGTTTCATATCTCCGGATTAGCAGTAATTATCACTTTACATAATTGCCTAACACACTCTAGTCTGTACTTAGAAACAAATTTTAAAAATGCCTTTATAAGAATATATATATATATATATATATATATATATATATATATATATATATATATATATATATATATATATATATATTTGTTATTGGCAATTCTTAGAGATTTTAAAAACTTCAAAACACTGTTGTTTTTATTTTTCCACTTACTTAGCGGTTTTTTAAAAACTATAATCTTTTATCGTTATTCATATATATAGGACTAGATCGCCTTTATTCATGGGGCGCATTTATTTATTAATTTTTATTATCAATTATTCTGTATTAAATAATAAATATATATATATATATACATATAAGAGCAAACAGTAAATAAAACATATTAAAAACACTTTGAAAAAGAGTTTAAAACATATTTAATCTGAAAAGGAAACACTTGATAAGTAGATAGTCCTTAATCCGCGGAGTTTCGAAGAAATACTTTCCTTCTCATCAGAGGGTAGGAATTAGCAAAATGCGGGATAGGATTTTGCATAATATATATATATATATATATATATATATATATATATATATATATATATATATATAACTAAGTAAAAAACTCTATATTCCAAATTGTTAGATGTTGAACATATTACAAGTTAGAAAATCATTTCATCCAACCCATGAAAATTGTTAAACAAAATGTTGTTACTATAGGCCTCAAAAATAAAGGTACAAGACTAAATTTGAAATGTATTTATCTTCAAAGTTCAATTTTATAAATTTTACAAAGTAAGGTATGAATATTTAATTTTAATTGACTCCAAACATTACCTTGGATTTGTTTTATGTAATGTACATTATGTTGCACTTTTTAAAAAATCATTGAAAATTTTTAACTTATATCATAATTTGTTAGATGGAAGATAATGTTTTTAAATTGCAACAAAATTTACATTACACAAAACAAATCAAAGTTAATTTTTTTATTCAATTTTAATTAAATTTTCATACCTTACTTTATAAAATATATAAAATGCACTTTAAAGATAAATAAATTTCAAATTGAATCTTGTACCTTTATTTTAAAGCCTATAGTAAAAATATTTTGTCTAACAAGTTCCATGACCTGAATGAAATGCCTTTCTCTCTCGTATCTTATCTTTTTAAGATTATATTATAAAACTCTTCTTCTCTCTATTTCAGTTTGTATTTCTACTCACACCACAACTCATTTTGCAATCCCCTCTTTGTATTATTACAGGTCTGAATATTCTCTTTGTTTCAGTTTGTATTTCTCCTCACACCACAACTCATTTTTTCAACCGCCTTTTGTATTATTACAGGTCTGAATATTCTCTCTGTTTCAGTTTTTATTTGTCCTCACACCAAACTCATTTTTTCAAGCCCTCTTTGTAATACGTGTCTGAATATTGAGGAAATCTGAATTTTATTAAAACAAAATCTTTAAAATAACTTTTAAAAATATTTTTTTTTAAACTCCTTTCAGAATAGAAAATCGTTAAAATTTTATAAGGAACATATTTCACATGGGTTTCATTAACAAATATTCAGTACATAACGAGAAAAATATAGATAAAAATTTAAAAAGGACTGTATAACTGGTTACGGTAAATAGTAGTCCTCGCCAGTTTTTGTTATTATTATTCTATTATTATTTTTTTTTACATTTTGTATCCTGCTCTTTCGCGCGAGGACTAATTTATTCCTTTACCTACGTCAACAGGCATAATTCTTGACAGCACCAGTTTCGTAGCGAAGAATCATTCATTTTATTATAATATTAATCAATGAATGCCTTCTTCCCTTAACTCAACAGAAGAAAAATTACTTACAAAATCGTTATGAATAAATTAAGACATATAGGTATGATTAGAATTTCCTTTTATTATTTTTTTATTACGCTATGCATAAACATTCAAACATGGCGAATTAATACATTGATAGGGGTGTAATTAATTGATAAGTGACTTTTTCTCTGATGAGTCAAGGGCTGAATAAATCCATGGATTTATATAATAATGAATAGAACTATTTGGCGTTACAAAACAGTTTTTGTACAGAGTAATGCATGTCAATGTAAAGAAAGAATTACTTCAAAGATGATAAACATTTTGAAATTTTAAATATAGACGTTGGGCATTTTTTGTTATATGCTATGTAATTGTATTGAGCTTAGTAAAGGAATGATATAAATAAAACATCCACACACACAACCACACACACACACACACACACACACACACATATATATATATATATATATATATATATATACGTATGTATGTATACACACACGAACACACAAAAACATTGTACATATATATATATATATATATATATATATATATATATATATATATATATATATATATATATGCAATCCATTTTCACTCCAAACAAAGCACAGTGCAACTTTGATAAGGGAGGTTACTCTCGGGTCCATAAGTTTCAGGGGATACTATGTAGGGAGATGAGCAACAAGATATTTGTTCACATTACACTTGAACTTCGGCATTTCACTATACTTGGGAAAGCAGAATCCCGGAAGAGAAGGCACAAGTCTAGCAATTCTGGGGAAGAAACGATTGGAGGATAAAACTTTCTTACATCTAGGGATCTCTACTGTATATGGATGGGAGCTGGCTGCTTGTCGATTTTGTCGGTGGAATTTACATCAAGTGCTAGTAGTTCTTCGGAGCATCCACCATTAGAATATTGTAGATCAAACAGAGGGATGTAATATGTAACAGAGGTTGAAGTTCAGGACCTATAATTTTGGCGACTCTCTTTTGAACCCTGTACAAGAGTGAGAGACAAGCAGCAGATGCACCAACTCAAATGTGTCATCAATACTCCATGCATGGGCGAATGGTTGCCTTATAGAGGTACAGCCTAGTTCCAGGCGTAAGTAGCTTTCTAGTACGGTAGAGAGAGCCTAATTTCTTCACAGGGGCCCTTCCAATACTCCCAATTTATTTGTTCCAACTCATGTTCCATGTGAACGTTAATCCGAGGTGTGTTGAAGAAGTACTTTCATGCAACGTATCTTCAGTCATTGCTATTGGTATGTAAAAAATTCGATTATTCACATATTATATTAGCAATCTTTCGGTAGATCAAGACATTTTATGAGAGCATTCTTTCTTAACGGTCGTGTCGTAATACTTTGACAAGAAAATCGATTCATTTCGACGGATTAAAAAAAAGGAAACTGAAAAAATATAACATGAATAGAAGAGAAAAAAATGTTATTTTTAATTTGCTATTTCTGATTCGTTTCATCCAATTATTTTCTTCGCCGGTTGACCTCATCAAGTAAAAGCCTCATGAGTGGTTGTCAATTAATGACTGTATACCAAATGAATAATCAGGTTTCATCTTTAATGAACGCACGATGGCGCGGAAAACTGACGTAGAAATGACAGGTGCATGCAATGCGACGTAAACCGAAAATAACATCCGCTCGGAGGAGGTGGAAGAAAGATCGGTGTAATGGTTCTTGTTGAGGACTGTATGAATTGACAAGCCAATTTAAATCACGTCGATTTGAATGCGCTTTATTAAGGATATGATATGCTTTAGTGGAAATTCTATAAACAAGACCCTCCTATGTTCCTTTATATCCTCGAAGGCAGAGAAAGGAAGAATTTAAGTTTTAAAGTAAGAACAATTCTGCTTCTCATTTAGGGTCATTTTGTAGTAATAGTAAACGCAAATATTGAAAAAGTCTAGAAATATATTATTTTAATTAACTGAAATGTTTATTAGGATGGGTATTATATATTAATTTATTTATTGCTGGCTATTATACTTATCTTTTACTTGTTGTATCACGACGTTTCGGCCAACTTTTTCTCTGGTCTTCGTCAGGTGGTAACCCTGACGGGATAGGAACCCAGAATCACCATGCTGCCTTTCAGAGAGTTTTTCGTCTCACACCACATTTGGCCTCGTGAAACAACAACTACAAGATAAGGATAATAGTCCGCAATGAATAAATTGATAAATAATACTCATCTCAATAAACATATTAGTTAATTTAAGTGATATATACTATTCGCTATGAATACGACAATGGAAGCTCAGATATATAATTAAACGTGGATTTCTAAAACCAAAACATCCAACCTTAATCGAACTTCGGGGCCCGTGGCGCAGTGGATAGAGACGTTGAATCTCTATGGTTCGAGGTGATGATTGTCTGAAGATAGCGGTTTCAATCCTACCCAAAGCCGGCCAGACGCTTACTTGGCCAAAACGTGGTGAGACGAAAAGCAACTATAGAAGACAGTAATTTTCATCAAAACAGAAACGACACGTTGCTCTAAGCCTAAAGCGTAGGAGTAATGCAATAGAAATGAAATGTGTGTGTTTAATCAAACAGAATACTTCTGATAAAAGATGGATGATAATATGAAAAGATTAATCGAGATTACTGACATTTCAATTTTAATCAGGAAAAGTATCTGCCGATACTTAGACTTGATAGTTGTTAATGTTGGGGAAATACAGACAACAAAAAAGGGGCACTCAGGAGTAAATACAATAATATAAGATCACCTCAGTTTAATAATAGTTTCTTAATACAAAAATAAATTAACAAAATATGATACATTTTTAGGTGAGTACAATTATTTTACTTCACCCTCAGTATACCCACTTGCGAAATGCGTTATATTTTATTTAAGAATTTTTTAGATATGTTTTGATTGGGAGTACTCGAGCGGCTGTTTCTTGTTCTTAAATATTTTCAAACATCTGCTTCCTAAGTGGAAAGAATATACAGTGGTCCTCCGCTTTTGTTCACAGAATTTAGCGAAATAAAAATGAAAGACGTTGAGGAACTGGGTTTTTTTTTACAAGAAACAAACGAATTTCAAAAACATCTTTTTAGTTTTCCAATGTGCCTCATAGTTATTTCGCAAAAGTTTGCGACCAACTACGGAACATCGCTTGAAATATCAAAAATTACATCTTAAATATAAAACATCAGTAAGTGTCATCCTACACTGATGATTGCGTAACGAAAAGACACTGGTGGGGGTAGGTTTATGCATAAATGAAAACATATTTTAATTATAATAATAAAGTCCCTTTAAAATACTTAAGAACGGGCAGTGCCGGGGAAGTATAAAGTAAGAGACAGTCAACTAAGGTTAATGTAATGTTAACAACCTCTGTCGTTCGAACACTAAGTGCTGCCCAATGTGCGGGCTAGAACGAAGCCTTTATGTGTTTTTTTTTTTATTCCATTCGATCGCATGGAAATTACTTGGTGGATCGGAGTGAAAAGCTGAGCAAATGGAGACAAACAGGGCCACATTGCTTGGTTCGAATCTCCAGATAGGCAGAAATTTTTATCCTACACTGATGCTTGTGTATGCATGGAACTCTTGTGTGTCTTCAGGTATAAAAAGAATACATATTTAATTATAAATATAAATATGCATTTCTGTATATATAATAACTAGCCTGGGTGTCCGGCATTGCCCGGGTATTTGGAGATGTGTTGAGAAAAAAAAGTGGTAGTAGGAAGGTGGACTCAACCCCGTTACACCAAGGCGGAAAAGAAAGTGAAAGAAAATCTGACGTCTTACCGCTACTCCATGATGCGACAGGAAATTCAGGACGTTAAAATTAGGCAAAGTCAATCAAACCTATACGATCACTGGCAAAAATGGCTCGCAAAAAATCGACAACACCTTGTAGAAAACTGCCTAATTGAGGGTGAAGGAACAATTGTTTTGGGCCAATTTTTTCGATATTTGTCGTCCGAGAGATCGAGCTTAAACATGATACCAATCACGTGGAAACCCATTGCTTCTGTCGAAAGTTTTAGACAGGCATACAAACATTCCTACATACATACATTTAAACAAACAGGTGAGATTTATATTATTGATAATGATAAATTTGCTCCAAAAAAGTTTCATAAATCACTAATGTTCTGTAAACGGTCTATCAATTTAGCTCGGTTTTAACGGCTAAATATTAGTAATGAGTACGGGAAGTTTGGATGAAAAATGACTAATAGAATTCGACGGATATGGTAGTCATTCGCGCAAATTGCTAATATTTCTACACTGTTTCCATGCTGCTCTCGCAACTATTTGCTATTCTAGCGTCATTTACGCCCACTTGCATTTTGTACGCAATTGAATTATCCATGCGCAGCATTCAAGACCATGAATATTCATGTATAAACGCACTCTCAGCTTTCGGCTTTCCAGAGAATGCACCTTCAAGTGAGATATGGCCGACCAAATGTGCCAGGCCAAAATCTAGCCAAACCCCTGAAGCGACTGATAGTCTATGCGCACCGACCCATAAAGATGACCATGTGTTAAGACTTTCCCATATGTACATATAGGAAAAGGAGCAATGGCAAGAAATATAGACATGTTGATAGTATTATGTGGGAGGGATCTTGCCATCATTGTGTGAACCATGCGATCGATGGTAAAATACATTTTCTGCTACACGGAAAATATGTATAAAATACAGGGTGACCCTCGCCCCCAAAACGAAGCCCAACTCTAATTAGGCCCCGTTTCTTAGTGTTTTGTCCGAATGAAATGAAACTTTGGTCATAACTAGTTTATTATAATTCAAAACATCACATCAAAACACTAAGGTTTTGGCCTTTTTTCTCTGTACTACAGCATATATTCTAGATAGCCTCCATTTAGCTTTTGTTTTTAATGGGGGTCACCCTGTATAAACACTTTTGCATCATCGATGAACATAAACATAGAAGTAGTTGCATGCACATATACGGAGAATACAATGCATTGAATTACGCGGCTTTAGTATAGATATAACATGTGCCCATTTGTTTTTGTCATTACGAAGTTATGTCAATTTGGTATGGTTGTTTTTGTTTGTATTAATAAATAATAGTATTTGAAGAAAATGCTTGTTGTGAAGACGGAGATGAGTTAAAAGATGGCAATATCGCTTGTCGAGGAGTCTAACTTGGTGTATCCATAGCGTGGAATTCGTTTCTAGAACAGCTGTTTTATCCGTGCCACGGCTTGTACGGATATAACTCCACAAACGTACACTTGATGCAAACAAACTAAGATACTCTGTCAGTACAAAAAATATTATCTGATTACTAGACGCATCTGGTTTCAGTATTTCTCCTGGTTGTTGGGTTATACGCGTGATCTTATTTTATTCCTTCAATATCCGTATCAATTGTCCAATTGAAATATGGATAAAACACATACTCCCCCCAAAAATAAATTTAGATACGTGTGTACGTTAGATGGACTCGTTGACGTAAGATAAAAAAAATAATTTAAAATTAGATAACAGAATACAAAGGTTTTTGCTTCAAGAATAAAACAAATATTAAATTAACGTATACAAAGAAGTGACGTAAATGTAAGAAGTCGATGACAACTTGCAGTGGAAAAGCTTGACAAAGTATCTGAGGTATGCATCGCGAACAGATTAGACGCGTCTTTTAAATACTATAATAAATTACCCATAATTATAATATACCTAATTTATGTATAATCGTAAAGAGTAAAACGTAAACTGTGGCCACAGTTCACACAGATATGTGTATGATATCATATCTTATTTGTTAAGAAATATTACGGATATTTTCAGAGTACATTACTCTAAATAATGCAAGCGTGATATCTAAAAAAAATCAATTTAATTATCTTACGTAAACCAGGTTGTACTTTCTAATGGAAAAGCGTGAATAAACTCATAGTTTGTGGGCACCACATAAACGGATAAAATTAGTTGACTTTAAAGCTAAGACAGGGAATATCACAGGTAGTCTTCAAGGAGAGATTTTTGATGACATAAGTGAAAGTTCCTTGTGATCCAATAATAATAATAATAATAATAATAATAATAATAATAATAATAAAACAAAAACAAAGAAACTCCTGTCAAATCATTGATTTTGCGGTTTCAGCAAACCATAGGGAGGATATTAAAAAAAAGGAGAAATGGAGAAAATACACAGAGCTAGTCAGAGAGCTGAAAGGGATATAGAAGATGAAGAAAATCAAAATAATACCTATGATAATAGGAGCACTAGGAACAATCCCCAGAAACTTTGAAAAAAGAATGGGAGAAATTGGAATCAAGGGAATGACTGGAAAAATACAACGAACAGCAATAATTAAAACAGCTGAAATATTATTGAAGGTGGGGACTAATATACAACAACTTCGAAACAGACAAACGGCTGCCGAGATAAAACATGAAACGTCACATAGAACCGTGAACGTTGTAGCCGCACATCTATAAGTTCTCTAACCCCACCACCGTCTCCACCCTATTTCCACATCACCGCCCCTCAAAGAAAAAGAAAGAAACCAAACAGCCTAGTAGAGTAAGGACGAAGTAAAGACCGAGGAGAGAGACCTGACCAGATCTCTACTTGATAAGTACAAAGAGAACTGGAACCTTGGGGGTGGGGGAGTATTGCCACTCAAATTCCAGTAAGTACCGCCAACGAGAAATCAATAACAAGCATTTGTTGCGATAATGCAAAATTATTTGCAAATACTATCGAAAGAGGTCGAGAATACTGGACATCTGAGGATACTTTTTTTTACTCAGCTTCCTTGTGAGCCAACAACAATAATAACACAGGAAAAAGATGAAGATTGAGAGGACATAGATGCAAATCTGAACAGCACAAGCAAAACATAACATAGGAAAACAAGGAAAGCCGATTCAACTAAAATATGAACGGAGAAAAAGCAAAAACAGGACGACTTAAACTAAACTCTACTGGAGTAAGATATCGGGAAGAAGGGCGAGATCACAATAGAAATGTCGAATGGTTGAAAACCATGAAAGCAGTTACAACAAATTGAACAATGAACAGTGAATTAAATCAACAAGGACACCACAGAGAAACCCATAGGAAAAATGGCAAACTGGAGAGCACTAGGCACGATACAATACATTCATATTAGTTGATAAAATTCACATTACACGAAATGATAGCTGAACATTTGAAAGGATAAAAAAGGAAACACACGTCAAGATTAGATGATAAAATGTAGAACCATAAGAAGCAGCAATTATTTTAAAGTTAATTGTAATAAATGCCTTTTGCTAAAACAGAAAAAAATCGAGTCGGATTTATTTTTGTTTGTTTCTTTTTCGACGGTGTCAGACAGCGTGGGGGTGCGACAGAGGTTTGAACTGTAACCAACACAGTTCCAGCGTAATAGCTACGTTACACAACTAACAAAAAACTATTTATTCACACACACACACACACATACACACCCACACATAACTATGCACAGACTAGTATTTTACTAGCCTTGGCTGATGACAAACGCTAGTAATTAACAATAACTATGATCAGGGAGAAGGGAACTAAGCAGACCACCATTGGAAGCATGCGTATAGTGCTTGGAGCATAAGGAACCTTACTGTTAATAAAACTAGATGATCAGAGTTTTGCCAGCAAGACTTTAATGGTAAGCGACTGCTTCGATACCATAACATTATTTGCAGCGAATAGCGAAAAATAATAAAGTACTGGAAATTTGTGTAGGCTTGTAGTCAAACTAATAACAGAAAATCTCAGCGTTTACTGGAAAGTAGCAATCACCGATGACGACCTGCGTGTGAACAGCGAATAAGAAAGAATAACAATATTAATAGTCTTGCGATATTGAAGCTGGATGTGAAAAAAAAAAACAAAAAAAAACGAGATAAATTTAAACGATCGAAACCAAACAACGTAAAGACAATGGCTGACTGATTTTACCCGCCATATAATGCGGTCATATTACTTGCTCGAAATGCGGTTAAAAAAAACTCACGAATATTATTAACTAGATCTGTCCATAAAAGAGCGCAATTTAACCTCGAAAGCTCTATGACAAATGTGTTCTTGTTGCTATGGTTGTTCCCGTGATAATTCTCTCATTTATTTTAGCGTTCATCGAAGCAAACATGTATGCGGGAAAGTTTCCTTGTGAGAAAAAAATAAAAAAAATTCCTTTTCTTTTTTTATTTTTTTATTTTAGGTGGTCTTCTTCTTTATATTATTATTATTATTATTATTATTATTATTATTATTATTATTATTATTATTATTATTATTATTATTAGTAGTAGTAGTAGTAGTATTTTCATATGTATTATAATTATTATTATTTTCATATGTATTCTTATAATTATTATTATTATTTTCATATGCACTCATGATTATTATTATCATTATTATTATTGTAATTATTATTATTATTATTTTCATGTGTATTATTATCATTTTCATATGTATTATTATTATTTTCATATGTATTATTAGTGTTATTATTATTATTTTCATAGGTTTTATTATTATTATAATTTTAAAGTGTTATTATGATTATTATTATTTTCATATGTTTTACTATTATCATTATTTTATATGCTTTACTATTATGATTATTATTATTTTCATATGTTTAACAATTATTATTTTTCATATGTTTTACTATTATTATTTTTCATATGTATTATTTTTATTATTATTATTTTCATATGTATTATTATTATTTTCATATGTATTATTATTATTATAATTATTATTATTATTATTATTATTATTATGTAAATAGTGCATTATGTATTTCAATCCATTTATTAACAGACATCGAAATGAAAGTTATAGATGTGTTGTTGCACGCATGCACATAATGAAAGTGATCACGTAATATAAACACGCAAATCTTGTGCAATGTTAGAACTGCAAGTAGAGAAAAGAATACAACTGAAGCTGGCGTCAGAGTTTTATACTTTAGTCGAATATATTTGCTTTTTTTTACTAAAATATAGGAAAGAAGTTTATTGAGAAGTGCATAAGCAAGAAAAGATAACATAAACTCCCGATAATTTTGATGACATCACATTTTCTGTGGTTAGATTGTTTCACTCATTCTTGTAAGCTTGATCATAGCACGAAAGAAAAAATATTGGGCGTAATGTGCGTGCGAAATAAAAACAGAGAGAGAGAGAGAGAGAGAGAGAGAGAGAGAGAGAGAGAGAGAGAGAAAGAGAGAAGGAGGTCCTTTAATCGTAACTATCTTTATTGTCATATATAACCTAATATATTATGCTGCCATTTTTCATCATTTATGTCTCGCCAGTCTATAGAGCGAAAGGCATCACAATGTTAAACCTGTAACCCTCCCTCAGTGTTGGCTCACAAGGAGCTTTGAGGCAGGTCATAAAGGAAGTCTCCTTTAGAACGACCTGCGCATTTCCCTGGAAGCTGAGTGATAACACCTCCTCCTAATCGATAGAGCGAAAGTTATCACAATGTTAAATCTGTAACCCTTTTTCACTTCCTCACATATTGTTGGCTCACAAGGAGCTTTCACACAGGTCATAAAGGATCTCTCCTTTAGAACGACCTCTTACATTAAATTCTAAACTTGTCCACTAAAACACGGCTACTTCTATATAGCGTACATATTTATTCATTTGATGCCTCATCGTTCGTCAATATTTGATCGACACAGAGCATACCGTATATTAAAGATACTGAGCTAAAGTCTCGTTATTTTCTTGCAACCCAGTTACCGTCAGGCTATGTCCGGAAAGGCCGGCACCTATGTTATATACTTGGCTTCTGCATCGGCAACAGTTACAACTACGTGGGCTGCTGGCTGCTCCTCGTTACTTACTCGGACGGTTTGCTATACGCCGACCATGATCTATGGGTCAAAAATATAATCGGCTACTGAAACTAACCGGAATGAATTTGCTTTCCACCTGCGTGCGATCAATTCGAATACGTACGCATTTCTTAAACATTGCAATAGCGTTAAAACATTTTTCCTGTTTTTTTTTCTTCTCAATAGCTAATCAGAAAGCACAGCTAACAATGTTTGAATTACATTGTAATAAAAAAATGGAATTTTATTTCGTACAACAACAAAAACTACTACAAATAATAATAATAATAATAATAATAATAATAATAATAATAATAATAATAATAATAATAATAATAATAATAGGAAAAATCCCGAAAAACTTTGAAAAAAGAATGGGAGCAATTGGAATTAGTGGAATGACTGAAAATATACAACGAATATCAATAATGAAAACAGCTGAAATATTAAGGAAAATCCTCGAATGCGGGGACTCACACACATGAGCCACATGCGCGGGACAGAAAACTGCTGCAGAGGCAAAATATGAAGCGCTACATGGAACCAAGAACGTTAAATCGGCATATCTATAAATTCTCTAATACCAATCTATCCATCTAATACAACATCGCTGCCCCTATCCACCAAAAGAGAGTGATACCGAGTAGTCAGTGAGGAAGGAAGACCGAGGAGAAAGCACTTGTGAGCCAACAGCCATAATAATACCAGCAAAAAGCTGAGGATTAAGAGAATATAGATGCAAATCTGAACTGGATAATTTTGGTGGCTTGTTGCCACTCAACTTCCAATGAACACCAATGGCCGCTACTAGTGAGAACACAATGGTAAGCGGCTGTTGCGATAATGCAAATTCGTTTGCAAATGTTATTGAAAGAGGTGGAGAGTACTGGGAACCTGGAGAGACTTGCTGTCTCTCAACTTCCAGGGAACACCACAGGTTATATTTGATAACCTTTTTAAAATCTCCTTGTGAATTTATAATAGTACTAATGCTAATAATAATAATAATAATAATAAGACGAATATAAATTATAGTACTTTTTATTATTATTATTATTATTATTATTATTATTATTATTATTATCACAAGGACGTCTCACACAGGTTATCAAGGGTCTCTCCTTGAAAACAACTTGTGGTGTTCTCTGCAAGCTGAGTCACAACAAGTCTCCCAAAATGTCCAGTAGTCTCCACCTCTTTCGGTAGTATTTGCAAATAAATTTGCACTATTGCAAGAGCTGCTTACCACTGATTGCTCGTGGGCAGCAGCTATTGGCCTCTACTGGAATTTGAGTGTCAATAAGCCTCCCCAAGGTCGCAGTTCTCTTAGAAGCGGAGATATGATCAGTGCTCTCTCCTCGATCTTTCCTTCGTCCTCGTCGTAGTAATGGGGAGTAAGGTGGGGTCATAGAACTTGCGGCTTCAATGCACTTGGTTCCAGTTGACGTTTGATGTTTTTGCCGCTGCAGCAGTTTCTTCTGCTGCGCGCATTTTGCCCCTGTGTGTTAGTCTCCACATTCAATCCTGTTCCTTTATATTTTAGCGGTTTTCATTATTGTTGCTCGTTGTATTTTTCCAGTCATTCTTTTGATTTCAATTTCTCCCATTCTTTTTTCAAAGTTGTTCGCGATTGTTCATAGTGCCCCTACTATTACAAGCATTGTTTTGATTTTCTTCATCTTCCGCATCCCTGTCAGCTATCTGGCTAGCTCTGTGTATTTGCTGCAGTTCTTCTTTTCTTTGATATTCACCTTGTGGTCATCTGGAACAGCAAAGTCTACGATTCGGCAGGACTTTTCCTTCTTGTTTATTATTATGGTATCCAGTCTTCTTGCTTGGATGTGTTTTTCAATTTGTAGGTCCACGTCCGATAGGACTTTGTGATTCTACTTTTCAAGTAAGGTTGCTGGGTTACGTTTGCACCACTTTTCTGTGTGTTAGAGATGCATGCATGATTCCCAGTGAGTTAGTCTTCCCCTTTAGTCATGTCTGTTCTTGTATTCCTTTGGGGCCAGTTTACTGCATTCACTTATTATATGGTGTATCTAATACAGGAAGAAAGGACCGCTAAGAAAATTATGGAAGACAAGGAGAATTTTTAATCAAGGGTATAATACAATTATACATCATTCAATAATGCTGAAAACAGCTGATTCCTCGATTACTGGAAAATGTCCTTATAAACTAGATATAAATCACAAACTCTAACAAGCCCCGTGGAACCTGCTCGAGATGTAAAACAAAAATATAAAAGAACACCACATAAAACTGGATGTACGGCACAATCACGTTGACACACCGGTTATCGCCAGATCACCGAAGTTAAGCAATGTTGAGCCTGGCATGTACCAGATGGGTGAAAATTTGATAAGGTTAGGCGCTGTATGTACCTTCTGGGAAGGTTGGGCGTGGGGTCAGCACTCTCACCCTGTAAAAAAGAACTCATCGCTACAAAAGCATCTTCAAAAAGTTGTAGATGGTCTATGTCCCTCCAGGGGCTCAAAGGCTCTGGATATATGGCCAGAAAACGGAAACTATAGAATAGTATGTAAAATTCGCCCCCCCCCCACCCAATCGGAAATTTTTTGTTCTAAATTGATAGGTCTCGAATAAAATAGTTGTGAAATATACAGAGGATGAAAGAGTGAGGATGGAAAACACTAACGAAACGACTACTGGATGAGCGCGAAGAGGACTTCGATATTAACGAAGCTTGGTGCTACATTTACACAGTTCTGTAGTTTCTTATAACATTGCGACTGAGAGAGAGAGAGATCACATTTATACATTTTACAATCTGTGGTTTCTTATTGCATATATTAGCCTGAAGATAGGGGTGATCAGTTGTTTTAATACAGGAGGGGGCAGTCATTACTTATTATAGAGAGGGAGTACATTACTTATGATAGTTATACAAAGTTCATTTATAACGATGATTTCATATTACCTTCGATTTGGTAGAATAATGACACGAAGATGGCAGTTACAAAAATATGATGATGTTCTTTATAATCGCTC
Organism: Euprymna scolopes; assembly: GCF_053919585.1. Classification (NCBI taxonomy): domain Eukaryota; kingdom Metazoa; phylum Mollusca; class Cephalopoda; order Sepiida; family Sepiolidae; genus Euprymna; species Euprymna scolopes. The sequence goes on along the minus strand of NC_136523.1, from coordinate 53,331,559 downwards.
GACCGATCGAAATGATGATGACATCTAGGAATTCAAAGTTGTTTCTACGTGTTTAATGTTCTAACCCTTCGCTTCTAAAGGGGGTGGGGCTCCTCATGTCAGCTCTGTCTTGTAACAAAAGCACGGCAAAGTGAGTAGAGCAGTACACATGGAAGTCTACAAACAGATGCATCTCAAACGCGCAGAGAAACGGTACAAACATACGCCGGCAACAGTACTTGAAAACGAGAATCACAAAATCGTATTGGACATTGAAATACAAACAAATAAACCCAGGCAAACAAGAAGACAGAATGTCGTAATAATTAACGAGAAAGAAATGTCCGGTTAAATCGTAGACTTTGCTGTTCCAGCAAAACACAGGAAAATTATATAAGGAGCCAGAGAACTGAAAGAGACATGGATGATAAAAAGAATTCAAGATAGTATCTATAATAGTGGGAGCACTAGGAACAATTCCGAAAATATTGGAAAAAAAATATAGGAGAAATTGGAATGAGATAAATAAATGGAAAGATACAACGAATAACTATAATGAAAACAGCTGAACTATTAAGGAAAATCCTTGAATGCGGAGACTAATACACATTAGCCACAAGCACGGACAAGACGAACTGCTGTAGAGACACAATTTGAAGAAACGTTACATAGAACGAAGAACATTAAAGATGCATATCTATAGGTTCCCTATCCCTGCTAATATCTCCCCATCCTCTCCCATTACAAAATCACCATCCCCCACAAGAGAATGATGCCAAATAGTCAAGTAGGCTTAATGATAATGGAATGGCCGAGGAGAGAGCACTGAGCAGACTTCCTCTGCACAAGTGCGAATAGAACTGGCATCTTGGGGAGACTTATTGAAACTCGAATTCCAGTGGAGACTAATGGTCGCTGCTAGCGAGAGATCGATGGTGGGTGGCTGTTTTGATAATGCAAATAATTTGCAAATGTTATAAGAATAGGTGAAAAACACTCAAAAAATGGGGAGAATCGTTCGTACTCAGCTTCCAGAGAACACCACAGGCTATTTCAAGGAGACACACTTTATGAACTGTGCGAAGGCTAAGAAGAAGAAGAAGAAGAAGAAGAAGAAGAAGAAGAAAACCGAAACAGAAAAAGAAAAGAAAAAGATGTCCAAACAACTACACAGTATATGTTGATATTACCTCACTCTTATACCACGGTTGTCCTGGATATGACCTTGAACTATATCCAGTGGTGAGGCCCCAGCTTGCGAGCTTTTGGGAGTGTGGAGCCACCCTTTAATTCCCATTGCTCCCAGGTCCACTCTGACCAGGAGTGGTAGTATCTGTTAGGGTCCCAGCTATGGGTTAAATAGAAACCGACTTAAAAACAACAAATATATTCTATTAAAAAAAAAATTCTTCAAAATCTTTGGATTCGGTGTTAAATAACCCGAAAAGCGTTGATATGCCATAAAACAAAAACAACCAACCAACAAACTTATACAACGGAAAACAATAGTAAAGGAAAAAAAAGTAGGAAGAATCGAGGAGAGAGAGATAGAAAGAGGGAGAGAGAGGAGAGAGGGGAGAAAGAGCACGTCACAGATTTTCATTCAAATTTTCGACTCATTGCCATTATAATTCGGAGGTATTACCGTGGTTTTAGCCAACGACAAATTTATAGTAAACAGTCATTGCGATAACTTCAAGTCGTGTGTAAAAATTAGTGAAAGAGATGGGGAGTAATGGGAATCTGGAAAAATTTATCACTTTAGTATCATTCAGGTTTAAGGCATACCACCTGTTATTTACAGTAAACACTAGCTTACGATGACCCGTTGCACACTTTTAATTAATAATGCTTAATACAAACAAGCACTACTACTACTACTACTACTACTACTACTACTACTACTACTACTACTAATAATAATAATAATAATAATAATAATAATAATTGTTATTATTATTATTATTATTATTATTATAGCAACAACAGTAATGATAATAATAACAACAACAATAATAATAATAATAACAATAATAATAATAACAACAATAATAATAGCAACAACAATAATAATAATTATTATAATAATAAGAACAACAATAATAGTAATAACAACAACCATAATAGTGATAATAATAATTATTATTATTATTATGATTATTATTATTATTATTATTATTATTATTATTGGTGTTATTACTATTATTATTCTTGTTATTATTATAATAATAACAACAATAATCGTAATAACAACAATAATAATAATTATTATTATTATAACTACAACAACAACAATACTAACAACGACAACAACAATAATAAGAATAATGACAATAATAATAACAACAACAATAATAGTAATAACAACCACAATAATAATAATATAAGTATTATTATTATAATAACTACCACAACAACAATAATAATAATAATTATTATTATTATAACTACAACAACAATAATAACAACAGCAACAACAATAATAATAATAATGACAATAATAATAACAACAACGATAATAGTAATAACAACAACAATAATAATAATAATAATAATATAAGTATTATTATTATAATAACTACCACAACAACAATAATAATAACAACAACAATAATAATTATTATTATTATTATTATTATTATTATTATTATTACAACAACAACAATAATAAAAACAACAGCAATAATAATAATTATTATTATTATAATAACAACATCAACAATAATAATAACAACAATAACAACAATAATGATGATAATTATTATTATTATAATAATAACAACAACAACAATAATAATAACAACAACAATAATAATAACAACAACAACAACAACAATAATAATAATAATAATAATAATAATAATAATACGATCTGAAACTTTTTGCAAAGACCGAACAGGAAGTAGAGACATTAATAAACACCACCGGGATTTTCAGTTAGTATTTCAAAATGTAGTTTGGTATAGAAAAGTGCGAACTACAAGTGATAAGAAAGGAATCTGGAAGCAGACGCCATCAAAACAAAAAGAGAGAATTGGAAAGGATTACCGCATAGCAAGAAACCTTCTGGAAACAAAATTATATAGCAAAAACCTAATAAAAGATATAAACTATACGAGCAGTATAAATAGTAAAATACTCTGGACCGTTCATAGGGTGGACTAAAGAAGAACTGAGACACCTTGATCGGAAAACCAAGAAACTCATGACCATGTACAACGCACTACACCTAATAACGATGTTGCCCGACACTAGGTGAAAAATAAAGACGGCGTGAGGGCACTCGTCTGTATAGAAGACTGTGTGAGTGACACACACAGAAACAAAACTACAAATTTATATAATGCAAAACACAGAAGGAATAATGATGGCAGTGAGAGAGACGGAAAAATCAATAAAACCTAAACAGAGAGACGAAGGATAAAACAAGAGAAGAAACATTGAAGAGAAAAGGGTACACGGAAGAATAATAGGATAAAAAGACGAGATTAACGAAAACACGTGGACATGAATGCGAAAAGGACACGTAAACCGAGAAACTGAATCCTTAATAACTCCAGGAAAAGATAACTCGATAAGAACCAACCATATCAAAAATTGACAAAACACACGAAAACAGCAAATGGAGACTGCAGACAAAGGGAGGAAACGATAAACCATAAAGTAAGTGAATGTAGCAAAAACGGTATAAGCATAAGCAGGCAACAGTGATTGAAAACGAGAATCACAAAATCCTATAGGACATGAACATACAAAAGTATAATCCTATCCAAGCAAGAAGACCGGATTTTGTAATAATTACAAAGAAAAGTACAGTCCTGGTAAATCGTAGACTTTGCTGTCCCAGCTGACCACAGCATTAATAAAAAAGGAGAAACAGAGGAAATACACAGAGCTAGCCATAGGATGAAAGGGATACGGATGATGAAAAAAATCAAGATAGTACCTATGATAGTAGGAGCACTAAGAACAATTCCGAAAAACTTTGAGAAGAGAATGGGAGAAATGGGAATGAGATGAATGGCTAGAAAGATACAACGAACAACAATAATGAGAACAGCTGAAATATTTAGAAAAACACTTGAATGTGGAGACTAATATGTGAGCCACATGCGCGGGCCCGACGAGCTACTACGGGAACAAAACATGAGACGCTACATAGAACCAAGAACATTAAAACTGCATACCTATAGGTTCTCATTCCCCATTCAGAGTACTCAATTAGCGCCACCAAAAGAACGATGTCAAATAGTTGAGAATGCTTAAGGAGGACGGAACAACTGAGGAGAGTCCACTAACCAGACCACCGCTGGATAAATGCCAAGAAAACTGGTGCGGTGGGGAGGCTTATTGGCACTCGAACACCAATGGAAATTAATAGGCGCTGCTAGCGAGATTTTAATGGTAAGCAGCTGTTGCGATAATGCAAATTAATTTGCAAATGTTATCGAAAGAGGTAGAGAGTACTGGAGATCTGAGGGTCTTGTTATCACTCAGCTTCCAGGGAATGGCGCAGGTCGTTCTACAGGAGAAATCCTTTATGACCTGTGTTAAAGCTCCTTGTGAGCCAACAATAATAATCTATGAGTGAATACGGTAGTAATTTAATGTACGTAACTGCATGTGTAACTGTTTGCAGATTATAAATTACTCGATCGGGAGATCCTGTTTATTAAAACGGAGGATATAAATTGATAGCATAGTCGGAACATACTTATTAGTATGTAGATGCGCTAACATAATGTTCTAATATGTTGTCATCTTACATCCTTTTATTATTATTTTTTTTTTGATAAATAGAATCCATCGTAGAAGATGCAACGAAAAAAAAAATAAATAAAACTTTTAAATGTTAATTAAAAAGGAGGGGAGGGGGATTAGCCCGGTCGTAAAATGCACTTAAATATGATATTTTAATTCGTCAAGATTTCGTATACATAATTATAGAGTGGCGATTTAAAAAGTTTAAAAAAAAAAAAAATTGGGTGTTATCAGATAGCATCGAAACCGAAAACAAAACTGTAGCATTCAAAGCTGGTGATGTTTCAACTACATCCACATAGCACATATGAACTGACTAATAATTAGTAAAAATATTAAAATGAATGTGCAAAATATATGAGGATTTTTTTTTTCGATTTTGACTCCTTTTTGACCCCCTATAAAAACTAATCTAACCTGCTAAAGACCTAGAAAATAACGGCCCCTAAAATCCAATCATTTTAGGCCGCTAGCACCGCTCTGAAGAGATAGAGTTTAAAAATGTGGACAGACATAAACACATATAGCAGTTTATATATTAGATGTCGGTGTTGGGCCGTATATGAAACTAATATATGCATTCTTGGTTTTCTTGCTAGTATTCTAAGTTATCATCTGTTCTATCTAAAAAGAAAAACGGTATAATGATGTTATGGGATTTCAATTCACGCCGGGGTCCATACGATGGAAATATGCCACAGACTCCTTTAAGGAACTTGGAAATAAATCTATAATTTCTGATGCTACATTAACCAGATTACTTAAGTAAATCATTTCAGTTTTAAAAAACAGAAAAGCGATAATATCGCGGCGCCTCCATTCACGCTGACCTCTACAGAATGTACAGCAGTAATATATGAAAAATGCCTTTTTAGAATTTTAATACGTCTCGCGGTTAATTCTGCTGCTGCTGCTAATTATTATTATTATTATTATTATTATTATTATTATTATTATTATTATTATTATTACAGTAATAGTAATAATAGTAATAGTAATAATAATAATAATAACATTAATAATAACAATAATAATAATAATGATTATTATTATTATTATTATTATTATTATTATTATTATTATTATTATAACAAGAAAACAACAACAACAGCAACTAGCGGGACCTGTAAAAATTCCACAGTGGGGGGGGGGGCATTATATGTTGATGTTGACATTCTGTAGATGTTCAGTGTAAATGGAGACGCTCTGATATTATTGTAGGTTTTTATGTTAAAACTGCAGAAGTATTTATCTAAGCTAGCACGAACGCCGAGCAAATCCCGGTCATAAAATACGCTTAAATATGGTATTTTAATTCTTGCAGATTTCGTATATGTTATTGAAGAATTTATGTTCTGTCAATTTTTATATATTATACAGTGTCGATTTCAATATATATATATATATATATATATATATATATATATATATATATATATATATATATATAAATTGGGTGCGTTGGCTTTAATCCAAACCGAAATAAAGAAACGTATGATATATATATATATATATATATATATATATATATATATATATATATATATATATGTATACATATATATATATATATATATATATATATATATAATTATATATATATATATATATACCTTGAATTCCTTCAGCGAAACTCAAAACCGAAACCAAACCCTGTGAGGAATTTTTGATAAAATCCTTTGTAATGGAGTGCTATCCGTTACAATCGAAACCGAAACGAAAACCTAAGAAGAATCCTTGATAAAATTATTTATAAAAAATATTTGAATTAAGTGCTATCATCTATAATCGAAACAAAAATCAAAACTTTCGCGGAATTCTTAGTAAAATTATTTATGACAAGATATAGAAGTGCATAACAATTAAACGATCAGGATGTAAGCCTGACACAGAAAATAACACATCGGCTATCGTATTTATATTTAGATAATAACTCTAATTCTGTTTTCAATATTTATTTACATTATGAATGAAAACCAAGGAGGGGAGATATAATATATAAGAAACATTTGGAATTAAGTCTCCTCTTGCTGATATTCCAGATACTTTTTACCATAGCTGAAGGTTTAAGTCTCCCCTTTCTCAAGGCCAGAAGTTTTGGGGAAATATCAGATATTTTGTAATTCATATGCAAAACTACGAAAACAAATGCTATGATTAAAAAGGTTTTATGTCTGTAAAAATGTGCTAAACTCTGTTCTGGCTGATATGCGACCGTAAGGGCAAATGTCACATAGACCACTAAAAATTCAGGCCATTACCTCCCCTACGAGCAGTCATATGTTTACTTCTTATCAAAAGTTGCTGAGATTTTAAACTTATAATATTGCCAAAAAGGTATCTCTCTCTCTCTCTCTCTCTCTCTCTATATATATATATATATATATATATATATATATATATATATATATATATATATATATATATATATATATATATATATACACTTTATTTAATCACATGAATTAATATAGGAAGATATAATTTTGTGATTAATTTTTTCAGTATTTACTTCAACAGTGCTAAATACATAGGTAGAGCTATCGTAGTAAGTTATGAAAATATATGTAGCAATTAAGCTTCCGTAAATATTATATCTTTGATTTTCGCGAGAATTTGTCAGGCTTATAGCTTATATATATATATATATATATATATATATATATATATATATATATATATATATATATATATATATATATATAGCTGGCGGGGCAGCTTCAGTTTTACTGTTTCGTGATGAATTTTGCTTGGGAATTTTAGTTTGGTTGGTTCCCTCTGGCCTTTCCAGGCCACTAATATATATATATATATATATATATATATATATATATATATATATATATGTACACATACACACACACCCACACACACCCACACACACACACACACACACACACACACACACACATATATATATATATATATATATATATATATATATATATATATATGACGAGGGCAGAAGCCTGGACGGCAGTCATATCTAATTGTGAACAATAGTCAACTACTTGATAAACCTCGCTAATTGTGTATGCGTATTACATGAGTGTTGTTGCTAAATTACATAGAAAAGAAGAGAGAAACAAGGAATACAAAGATTTGATTCATGTCTTACTCGTTAAACAATGTGCGTCGATAAAGAGCCGTGGGTGGGTGTAGGCTGCTTCGTTTATTGCTTGGCAATTTTCTGTGAAAATCCAACAAAATCGGCGAAACCAATGAAAATGGTGTTTGTTTACAGCCGAAGGCACATAACAATCCAGGCGTAAAAATCTAATCCCAAGGTACATTATTTGGATACTAATAAAACTAGTTGAGGATGTTTTCTAAAACAATGGCATCTCTCTATTTTCTTTTTTTTTTCCTCTCTGTGTGCCTTTCTGTCTATCGTCCTTTCCTATCTCCCTCTTTATTTAATTCGATGTTTTCCCTTTGTTATTCCTGTCTTACTTAAGGGTTCATCTTTCTTTCCCCCCTTTTTTTATTGTTGCAGTTTACGTTTTCTATCTATTTCTCGTTGTCTTTTTTCTGTTTTTTTTTCTCTACCTTGCATACATGCTATTCAGTTTTTGATTCTGTTTTCCTACCTATTTTTCTTCTCTTTTTCTTCTTCTCTACCCGCTTTTCCTATTTTCTTGTTGTTCTCGTTTTTTACTCAATTTTATTACGTATTTTTATTCTATTGCATTGTCTTTCTTTATTGTCTATTCGTTCCCAGTATTTTTACTCGTTATTTCAATATATATTTGTTTCTTATGAAAACGTGTATAGTGCCCCTCAAAGTGAATATGTATTTAAAAACTGAGATTGCTACTCTCGATAAGTTTCCATATATCATTTCTAGAGTTGGGTGGTTTCACCAGGGGAGATTAAGTACTCTTCTCAAAAGACGTGTGTAACATCAATCCAAACGACGCTACCTCTTTTGCTGAAAGAATCCATAGAGTCACATTGATTCAACAAGTACGCGGAAAAATTCGATTTTGAATTTGGGAGCAAGATTAGATTCAAGTTCTTATCCATTTTGTTACAAGCAGTCCATGCCATGGCCTTTCTAATATTAACATCTTTAAAATTCATAGAATGTGATCCGAGATATTTGTTGTTCTCAACATATTTGACTTTATTATTTGTGAGGGTTTTTATGTCGTGGTTGTGTCGAATGTTAATTGGCATACACCCAGTCTTGGGAGCATTCAGGTGAAGCCCTGTAAAGTTTGCTAGTGAGTCAAGCGATGATAAGAATGTCTGGGCGCTATATATATATATATATATATATATATATATATATATATATATATATATATATATTTATATATTTATATATATATTTACTATAATAATTAAATACCTAAATAGACACTAGTGTTTAATCCTTTCGGAAATCTTCAGTGTAGGGTGTCACGATTAATACCAGTCGAACGATTCGAACCCCGTAACACAAAACATCTCTGGGTCGATTAGCGAAGACCTAATCAATTTAGCTACCATTAACCGCGTGAAATAACGTTGAACTTACACATTTTAATTTGAAATGTTCATTTACTTCAGTGAGACAGTGATCTAATCGTTATACGATTATATTTATATATATATATATATATATATATATATATATATATATATATATATATATATATATATATATATATATATATATATACAGGTTTGAGGTGTTCAAAAGTCGGGACTAATGAAGACAACGAGGTTGTTCGATAGTGCTCAATAAACATGGCAAGATATTTTGTTTATTAGTATTGAAGAGTAAGCATTTACATATGGTCGCTACAAATAACTATCTGTTTCAGTCAATGAGACTTCCTCAGGCGACCCGGAACCTCTCAACGCCACAAAGCAAAAATAAAAAAAACAGAAGAGGGTAGAGCGGTTTTTCTTTTATTTTTTTTTTATTTTTCTTTCTTGCGTCGAAACAGATGGCTATTTGTAGCGACCATATGTAACTGTTTAACCTCAAATAATAATAATGATAATGATAATAATAATAATAATAATAATAATAATAATAATAATAATAATAATACAGAAATTGGAATCAGAGGAATAACTGCAAAAGTACAACGAATAACGATAATGAAAACGACTGAAATATTAAGGAAAACCTTTGAATGCAGAGAATAATACAAGAAGACAATATAACGTATAAGCGTTACAGGGAATGAAGAACACCGAAGCTGCAAATCTACAAGTTCTACATTCCCATCAGGCATCCCCCCCCATTGTTTCATCACCGTTTTCCCCAATAAAAAAGTGATACTAAAGAGCCGAGAAGTGTCAAGAAGGACTGAAAGACCGAGGAGCGAGGGCTAGCAAGACCTCGGCTGGACAAGCGCAAAGAGAACTGAACCTTGGGGAGGCTGAGTGCCACTAAAATTCCAGTATAAACCAATGTCCACTGCCAGCGAGAAATCAATGGTAAACGGCTGTTGCGATGATGCAAATTAATTTGCAAATGCTATCGAAGGAGGTGGAGAGAGCTGGACGTCTGGGGAGAATTGTTGTCACTCAGCTTCCAGAGAACACCACAGGTTTACAATCAGATGGTTTGTTGACTTGTGTGAAAGCTCACTGTGAGCCAATAATAATAATAATAATAATAATAATAATAATAACACACACACAAACACACGCACACACACACACACACACACACACACACACACACACACACACACATATATATATATATATATATATATATATATATATATATATATATAAATCTCGCTGGATGAAAGTGGGTAACCGTTTTTAGTATGAATATTAATTTGTGAAACAATGAGCCTATTGTACATATTAATCAAATAATGAACAAATAAACAAACGGACAAGAATACGAGTTTATAATAATAGATATTGTTCGTCTCTTTCCTGTTTCATTTTTACTTTAGTCCAAGTTCTCATGCAAAAATGTGTCCTTTTCTGGGTTAAGCATTTGAACTCTATATGAGATACATATTCGAATATTTTATGAAACTTACTTATATTTTGTTCCTATCCAGAGTTCCCCAATTTTAGGGCAGCTACATTTTCTCCAAATTAAAAGATCGACCGTTTGTCAAACTCTACCCTCGTGGAGAGGTTAGTAGATGGGAACAATAATATTAGTTATATTATTTTTATAACTATCACAATTGTCATTATTACTTTAATATATTTATTTATTATTAATTTTTTAAACTATTAATACTATTATTATGAGACCTTTTTTTTAAATCAATTTTCACCCCAAACAAGGCACAGAGCAACTTTGAAGTACTATCGGCGACATAAGTTGTAGGGAAATAATGAATGAGATTAGTAGCAATATGTCTGTTCACATTACATGTTCATGGTAGTACAGTTGGGAACGGAGAATCCCGGAAGGGAGTTCCAAAGTCTAGCAGTTCTGGGGAAGAAAATATTGGAGTCGAAAGCTATCTTACACCTATGGAGCTCTTCTGTGAAGAGATGGGATTTTGCTGGTTGTCGGGTTTGTCGGGGTATTCACATCGAGGATGTCCGCGTCCTTGTAGTTCGTCAGAGCATTCACCGTTAAAGTACTTGTAGAACAGGCAGAGAGATGCAACATTTTATCGAGGGGCAATGGCTGAAGCTTAGATGACACTTCAGGGTCTATCAGGTTGGCGATTCTCTTCTGAACCCTGTCACGGAGTGAGAGACAAGTATCAGATGTACCAGCCCAAATGTAACAACAGTAAGCAATACATAGGATACATCCAGGCGTAAGTAGCTTTCTAGTACGATAGAGATAGTCCATCTTCTTCGCAGCAGCCTTGGCAATGCTCTTAGTGTATCTATTCCAGTTTATGTTCTCTGCAAACGCAAGGCCGAGGAGTTTAAAGGAAGTACTTTCAGGTAATATGCTCTTGGAAAATGCTATTGGTAGTAGTGAACGTGTCTTGTAATTATTGAAGGAGACAAGCTTAGTCTTGGCAGCATTGAACGTGTCCATCCATTTTTGACCCATTCCAATACAGATCGGAGGTCATCCTCTTGTGTTCCTGCAATTTCCTTAGATATATGTTCATTTGTTTTCCACTCGTGCCTGTTATAGAGAATGGTGTCCTCAGCAAATATACCCATTTCAGAAACAATTTTATCAGGGAGGTCATTTATGAATATCAAGAATAATGAAGATCCAATGATAGACCCTGAGGTACTCCCGCATTGATATCATATTGTTTAGATTTACGACCGTCGAGGATAACCTGGATTTTTCTCTTACTTAAGAAGGATTTAATTACATTATGAATTCTTCCAGCGATACCATATTATCAAATTTTCCTTACAAGACCATATTTCCATACCCTGTCAAAAGCCTTAGATCTTTCTAGAGCTACCGCTCTACCCATCCCCTGTTTTGTCGAAGGAACGTTATATACATTCAAAGATTACATTTAGGATATCTGCTGTGGTACGGGCTTGCCTTAATCCATATTGATTGTCGGTCAATATGGATTGTTCATATTATTTTTACTGTTCAACACGTGTTTCAGTTTTTAATAATTTACTATACACTAGCGGTGGGTACCCGGCACTGCCCGGGTTTTTAGATGCGTGTCTGTCTGGGGGGGGTAAAATGAAAACAAAGCGAAGTAAGAACCCTGTTTTAATATTATAAAAACAAACAATGTTTAAACTATCAAAAAAATTGTGAAAAAAAAAACAATTTAAATAATGAAGGGCCCGGTATGCCCGGGTGTTTGGAAAATCCCAAAAAAGTTAGAGGGGGTGGGGGTGAGGGGCTCGAACTCGAATCATTGAGGCGGAAGCGGAAAAAAAAGGAAAAAAAACGTGATGAATAAACTAAAAGAAAATAAGGTCAAATATCAATTCCGCAGTGAAGGAATTATAACTGAATGTCTTTGTTTTCTCCAATTCTAAATGAGTTTTTGTTTTGTTTTAATTTTAACTTAAGTTTAATGCAAGTGAATTCACGATATCGTTGCGTTGTAATAATAAACAGTAAAGAATTAATTCTTTGTGTAAAAGTAAATGTTTAATTGCAAGCAATAATAAATAAAGTTATAGTTATATTTCAAGGTTAGAGTCGTTAAAACCGGAAGTAGAAACTGGTGTGTCCCGCAGATTGCGTCTTACACTAAAAAATACAAAGCGAAAATAAAGCAATAATAGTAATAATCGCGTTTTCTGTTCATATTACTTTATTTTTATTTTATTTAAGGTAAAAACAGAATCGTAAATCAGGGAAAGAAGAATAAAATAAATAAAAAACGACATTAGTAACCTTGTACGAATCCAAACCGGTATTTCCTCGTACTGTTCCTTGTGAACGCATCCGATGCGGGGTAAATGAGGAGCGGTGAAAGGAGGAATCTAATAGAGAGCAAAGATGTTGCAGCTTCTATTGAATCTAACCGATTTTAGCAGTGAACTCTCACCGTGAAAAATATAGGAATGTACGGTTATCGAGAAAGTGTAAAGGTAATAGGCCTATAGCACACCTCAGATCCTGAACTGCAGTTTGTGCACAATACATTTGCATGTAATGTCTTGACTTTTAATCCTATTAAGGTCAAACTCAACGGGAAAAATGAGTTCATTTTATTTATATAGATATAATAGAATAGAAGAAGAAGATATTGAAATCGATTGCATTTTTTTTTTTTTGCTTATTAAAATGAAGGCTGATAAGTAGTTGCAAAATTTAGAAATTAAATAAAAAAAATAAAAATATACAACTTCTTCCTTAAAAAAAAAAGTAAAAACAATTCACGTTTACTCTTTCGTGCCTTTTTGCCAGGAATGACCGCTGTCCAAACTACAAATTTCCAGCTTTTTTAACGCCATTCATTTTCACTTTGATACTTTTTTTTAACAAGAATGGAGGGTCGTTTGAAATAAAAAAAATGAAATACAAAAAAGCATGCATATGGTTAAAAAAAAACATATATATATATATATATATATATATACGTGCGTGTGTGTAATATTTTATTAATTGATTTAGTTCATGTATATTATTGGCATTAATTAGAACAACTATTTTGTCAAAAGTATTCCACAAAAAAACGTTTTTAATAAACATTGTGAGGAGTCTACACGGTTCAATTAACGTTTCAATATTAAATGAAATTTAAACAAATAAACTAACCGTTTTATTTAACAATTTGAATATATAAACTAGACGGTTTAATTAAAAATTTGAACATATAAACTACACGGTTCAAATAAACTACACGGTCCAATTAACAATTTGCAGATATCATCTGCACGGCTCAATAAACTGCATTGTTCTATTAACAATCTGAACAATTAAACAAGACGATTCAATTAAAAATTTGAACATATAAACTAGACGGTTCAATTAACAATTTGAACATATAAACTACACGTTTCAATTAACTACGCGGTTCAATTAAAAATTTGAACATATAAACTACACAGTTCAATTAATGTTCCAATAGTAAATGAAATTTGAACATATAAATTAGAATCTGCATTTGATCTATCTAGTATATTAAGCACTTTTATTTGGCTGGGATTCTCTTATATGAATATATCCTTCCAGTAATCTATAAGACTAGACACCTTTAGATTCACCAACCTGTAATCAAATTCCGTTCAATATTTCAAAGCATATATATATATATATATATATATATATATATATATATTTATATATATATACATATATATATATATATATATATATATATATATATATATATATATATATATATATATATAAGATTCATAGGAATGGGAAATGAAGTCACAATACTACATATTGGTGAATATAGATTGGTTCATTTATTCAATAAGGGAATACAAGAATACAAACAATTGTTTGGGGGATAGGAGAGACTTTTTATGCCAAGGCATTTCGAAGCCTAATGCTTCTCACCAGAAGAGTAGAGAAGATCCTAGGTAACATAGTGGAGATGCGGCGTCTAGCGTGGGATTCATTAGGAACAAAATAGATCAATTAAAATTATAAATGATGTTGGGGCAGTTTTATCGAATTCTATATAAAGGAGGAGCTTATTATATATAGTATAATGTAAAAAGGTGTATAGGGTCTTTATCATGGTCTTAAATGTATGGAGTATATGTTGTAGGCTTAAAGTCTGGGTGTAGCGTGGATGATTGGTAATTCTATTTTAACTGTGTGTAAGGTGTCTATTATTAATGGGGGGCAGTTTTGACAGATGCAACCGAGAAGAACAACAGTACTATAAAGTAGTGTATCATTTTGGGAATGGTAATTTAAGGATATTCTACTGGATTTCCGAGTACCGCATATGTTTGGTAATATGTGGCAATATTTCTAAGTTTTCTTTGTTATTAGATATACAGGGAGGGGGTGGGTATAAGCCCGAGTTATACAGATAGGGTAGCACAGTCTTTGGATGTGTCTCACAGAACAAAGTAGATTTTTGGATGTAGATGTTTGGCGTGGTGGAGTAATAGGGGGAAATGTACTATTAACATAAATATATAATATATAATATACTAATATATATATATATATATATATATATATATATATATATATATTTGAAATATTGAAATAAATATGTATGTACCGCGCCTAGTCGTAAAAATTACCATGTTAGTATCTGGGGGCGCATTAATTCACTGGGAGAGATGCTACGCCAGTGTTCCTTAAACCATGAGTCTAGGAGGAGGTTACTCTGATGTAAAAACCTGCGGTCTACTGTATACTCTGTCCTTTGGCAGTCATCTGCACCGACAAAGCTTAGCAGTCTAACAAAAAAGTGTGGTTGGTTCTAAAAAAAAACCTTCACCCCTCTAAACAAAACATCTGTGTGTATTTTCGAACACGGGAAGAGTCTATTATATATATATATATATATATATATATATATATATGATGATTGCAACGTCTAGTCAGACGAGTGCCACTCCCTCAGACAAATGCCCGAGTGAGTATCTATACACAGATAATATTACAGAGCCTTAGCTTTGTCCGACAGCTAAGTCTCTCTCTTAGTTCAAAATGTTGAGATCCAGCAACAAGCAAGAGCAAGATAGTCAGCTACAAGTTAAACTGCAGACCAACTTAATGCGGGAACTGTTCTCCCGAATTATGTTTTGTTTTTAATCAGAGAATTGCTTTTCCTAGAAAGGTTGCCTTCACCACAGCTTACGGGAGCCCTCTCCACTCAAACACACACATACATACACACAATCACACACGGTGCTAATTGGCCGTTGACCCCGAAAAAGGGTTTATTCGCCCGTTGGAATGTCTTGCTTTTAATCTTCAGGGAGACTAGTCACTCTCTTCACCAAACAAGTCCCGTTGGGGAACCAGTTAAGTCGGCGCTAACCCGACAATGAGGCAGGTAGTACTGGGTTACATTGTACCAATAGATTATTACAGTACCTGGCATATATTATATATATATATATATATATATATATATTAACATACGCATACACACCTATATATATATATATATATATATATATATATATATATATATATATATATATATATATATATATATAGGGAGATAGATAGATATGTGGTTGTGTGTGCGTGTGTGCGTGTGTGTGTGTGTGTGTGTGTGCAAGAATATATGCATATATATGTAGGGTGGCATTAAATTTCTTGTGGTTTTAAACTTATTCATCCAGATGAACTTATTTCAGGTGAAACAAGAACTTATTGATCGAACAAAAAGCATCATCGTAATCAACGCAAACCAAGTGTGTTCCTTACAGTAACAGATAGAGTTTTTCGTTCTGCAGGAGATGGAGCCGCTGAAGGCGAGTCTGCTATTACTAAGATTTTGAAGCATTTTTCACTCAGAAAGTTATATAGATACTTGAAAATATGGTACTCGGTAGATGAGAGGGCTAATGAGTACGTAAGATGAGGCAGAATTTCGTTGCCGAACTGGATCAACGTCTGCAAAGTCGATTTACCAACGCGTAATTGAGTATTGTGGTGGAGTAAAATTTTGCCTTAACTGTTGACTTATGTTGGGTGCTGTTGTCGAAGTTTCGGATGCAATTAATCCATTTGTTGACAGTATTTCTCTACCGTAATGGTTTAACATGCTTCAAAATCTGTCATCGATGAGACAAGACGCAAACACATAAATGACTAGCACGGCCTTCTTTTGGTACAACTGTTGTTTCGATAAGCGTTGTGCAGCTTAGTCGACGTCTAAGTACTCAGATGAGTGTCGACAATTGTGGTAAAGAACCCATTTTTCTACCAAGTCACAACCCAGTCGAGACACGGGTCGTTCTTATTGGATAAAAGAAGGAAAGTTAACACTTCAAAACGACGTTCATTTACGTCGTCATTCAATTCGTGAGGCACACAGTTATCAACAGTTTCTCTTTACAATCTCTCTCAAGTGATTAGACATCGTCGTATACGTTACGTCTCATTCAGAAAGAAGTTCTCGAACAGTTGTGCGTGGATTACCTTTGATTAAGGTTCTAGATTTATCGGCGTTCATGTCCAATGGTCGACAACTACACTCATCATCTTCCAGACCCTCACGCCAGTATAACTGGTAGATGCCCTAAGTAATTTGAAATTTTCTTTGATTTGATTTAATTATTTAGAATTTATTATGGCGTCAAGTATTATTTATTGACTTATTTTTTGCGGACTTTTATTATAATCTGTTTTATTTATTGTTTTCATGACGTTTCGACCGGAACGTCGTTAAACAACAACTAGAAAAGATGAGGATAATAGTTATCAATAAATAAATTATTTTGGAAGTGTCGTCCACACTGATAATTCATACCAGTGGTTCTCAACCTTTTTTTACTCATGGCCTCTTTTTCCCTTCTTTTTATCTTGGTGGACCCCTTCATAACTATTTTACACTCATAGAAATTTTGAGGTTTTAATAATCAAAGAAATACTATATAAGTAATCTTAATTTTTGAATGAAAACTAATTTAATGCAAATAAAGTATTCTACAACCACTATAATAGTTATGATAATAATGATAATAAGTTTTATGTTTTGGCTGTGGACCTCCAGAAATATACCATGGGCCCCTAGCTTCCATGTGGACCCCGGTTGAGAACCCCTGACTTATACTTATAATTGCAATACACAGCACCAGCCTCAGTTGGCTCTCAAGACACGGCATCAGATTCTGGCTCTCAATACACGGCATCAGGCGCAGCTGGCTCTTAATATACAGTACCAGTCACAGCTAGCTATCACTATACGACTCCAGGCATATCTAAAAATTACTACACGATACCAGAAGCAGCTGACTCACACTACTAGGCTAGATAAAACTGGTCCTCACTGTACGGTCAGGCAAAACTAATCCCCACTACACGGCTCAACTAAACTAAACCTCACTACAACTCTTCCTCACTTCTCGCCTCCTTCTCCTGCAGCTACACACTATCTTGTATTTCATTAAAATAAACAAGAATTTATCAGTTTTTAATGATCGGTTATTTGCATTAAAAACTACAATTACGTGTATTATAATTATAACAATCTAAATCTAAATGTTCTACATGCAGCGAGGATAATGTGTTTTATATTTTGGCTGTGGACCTCCAGAAATATACATCGGACCCTTAGGGTCCATGTGGACCCCGGTTGAGAAGCCCTGACTAATACTTCCAATTTTCAGAAGTCTATCACTTTACAACTAAATTTTACCGAGTACTTAATCTACTACGCAACAGATCCGTTGTGAACAGCATTTCTTTCTAAAACGCAATGAAGTTTCCGACTTGAATTCTGTAACCTAAAGAATAACTGAAAGATGTTGAACTGTTTATTGAATTCCGTCAGGTTGTCTTTGATTACAAACACTCCACACCCTATATTCTCGAATCTGTTTTTATACCGTCTACAGACCCACGTTCATACAAATTAATTGCAAACTACACGCCCCATGATGCTTAACAATGATTTCATATACAAACTCGTGTCAAGATGGCAATTATATCTCTATGGCTCTTAATACACGGCCTCAGACCCAGCTGGTTCTACATATGCGACATAAGACGCAGCTGATTCTCAATAAACGACATCAGACGTAGTTGCCTTTTGATAGACATCACCACACAGTAGGCTTTCAATACACAGCACCAGCCTCAGTTTGCTCTCAAGACACGGCATCAGACTTCTGGCTCTCAATACACGGCATCAGGCGCAGCTGGCTCTTAATAAACAGCACCAGTCGCAGCTAGCTATCGCTATACGACTCCAGGCATATCTGAAAATTACTACACGATACCAGAAGCAGCTGACTCACACTACTAGGCTAGATAAAACTGGTTCTCACTGTACGGTCAGGTAAAACTAACCCCCACTACACGGCTCAACTAAACTAAACCTCACTACACGACCAGACACAACTCTTCCTCACTTCTCGCCTCCTTCTCCTGCAGCTACACACTGTTTGACACAAGTAATACTCTGTACACAATAAGGCGCAATATAGCATGCTGTGTAAAGCTATACACAACTAGATTTACGTACATGACGAGGTAGGATTAACCTTTCGAAAACCACTATAAACAGATAGATACAACTAGCACTTCGCAGAGTCGAATCGTAATTTAATCGTTTACATAATACGACGAGTCAGATTTTCCAAAAGTTCCACTCAAATCGCAATTTAATTCCGACTATCGAATGCAACTTCAAAATACTGCAAAGCATAGAAAATAATTTTCAAAACGTCCACCTTTCCAATGGCTATTTGAATTCCTCGTAACACAGTAACATTTATAATACTGCTCTCAAATGTGTACGTACATTTACAATATCACAATAACAATATTGAAAGTGTGCAACTCTTGAATGCGTATGTCAGATTCTCCATAGAACGTAACAATTTGCGAAAAAAATTCAATTTCCGTCCAGTTTGGATCCAATTTCATGGCGAAAATAGTTTCTAATCTAATAAGAAAAATGTTCTCAGTGTTTGCACGGCTTCATATTCCGACGAGTCTTCTTCGAAGTTCAAGCATGCGGTTACCTGTCTTCTCAGATTCGGTCTTTTTATAATTTCTTTTCTCCCACATATGTAAATTAATACATTTAATATCACATGCGTAGTCTATCGTGCCCATCATGTAACAAACATATCAGCTAGTATCTGTCTCATTCACCATTGTGCACATTTTTTCATCGGTAAATAGAACAATATTTCAGAAAAAAATCTATAAAATACTTTCTCTCTTTTTATCGATCTCTTAAATTTACTTATCGCGTTCGTTTAAAAAGCGCTACATAGATTATATGCAGCTTCTTCACTAAATTATGGAGGTTTGGTCTCATGGCTCTAATGAAGCAATAATCCGGATTTCTTTTACGCCTTCACTAACACACTAACCGCATTCACTCCCGGACACCATTTCCAATCAAAGGAAAAAAAATTACGTGTGAATTTTTGGACGAAAGTATGTGTATATACTTACAGCAATCAATTGATTTATGTTTACCTTTTCGCCGCATTCTGTTTATATAAGGTTTCTTGAATCCGTTATCCACGAGCAAAGGTCGCAA
>NC_136523.1:53298786-53306286 GCF_053919585.1 Euprymna scolopes | reverse complement strand
GTAGCACAAAATCAATAACTTAATTATAGCATCAATTAGTGAATCTATTGTGGCATTAACTCATCAGAAGAAATAGCAACAATCACTCCGTCAAAAGGAAATAAAATATGATTTGACGTGATTAAAATCCGAAAATTGGAAGAGAAACTGCATACACCTTTATATGCTCCCATTACGCAATTTTGAATTTTATAAAACAAAGTAACAAAATTGATGGAATAAATTATAAGATGTTCAACATCATGGATTTTTGTATATAGTGTTTTGTCAGTTATTCTCTATATTGATCTGTAATTATATTGAGCTCCTTGAATAAGGAATGCTATAATTCATAAAAAAATTGTTTCTACAGAAATATATATATATATATATATTTATATATATATATACATATATATACATATATATATATATGTTTATATATATATATATATATATATATATATATATATATATATATATATGTGTGAACAAATGATTAATAAAACATGTTAAAAGACATCTTGAAAAAGAATTAAACACATATTTAATCTTAAAAAGGAAGCACAGGATAAGCGGTTAGTCCTTAATCCGCGGAGTTTCGAAGAAATACTCTCCTGATCAGAGGGCTAGAATTAGCAAAATGCGGGATCGGATTTTGCATGTAAAAGTATTTAATTAAACTACAAGTAAGTCACAGATCTTACTTGGTTAAAAAAAGTTAAGGTAAGGGGAATATGAGGTAAAAGAAAAATGATAAAAAATTTCACATGAATGGATAGTCCAGTGAGGGGTAAATATCCAAGAATGGTAAAATCTAAAACGGTCGAATTAAAACTGTCCAATCTAATGGGTAAATTCCAAATGGTCCAAAATGATCCAAAAGGCAGAGTTCCTTGGAAAAAAATCGCAAATGGAATTAATTCCCAATCATTAAAAGAAAAAAGCACCGGAGAGAATATTTAAAACACGCCTGTCAAGGCTGGAGGAATCAAGTAAATTCTTTACTTTAATTACTTGTAAATGTTAACTCTTTAATATTTATAATATATTTTAAGTTTACCATTTTGATTACCTTGGTAAACTTATTGTAATTTTTATTTTATATATATATATATATATATATATATATATATATATATATATATATATATATTAATATATATATATATATATATATATATATATATAATGTGAGGTTGCTATTTTCCAAAGGTAGGTTAATAAATGAAATATAACGAGGTTCATACGAGAGTGCTCAATACAGAAGTAGAGCAAGTTACATTTGTCTTTACATAAGCAGTAGTTTGTTGCTACACAGTCATGAATATGTTTCGGTCTACCAGTATTTACCAACTACAGACCTCATCAGGCAACAACCCTTAGTTCCGAAAACGGAATTTAAAAAAAAACGGTTGCCGCCTGACGAGATATCTAGTTGGTAAATACTAGTAGGCCGAAACATGCTCATGAATGTGTAGTTACAAACTACTGCTTTTGTAAAGACATATATATATATATATATATATATATATATATATATATATATATATATATATATATATCGTGCCGACAGGAGTTTTAACCATCGACTCTGATAATTGTGTCAGTATGAAACACTAGTTTAAAGAACAATTACAACGTGATTATACTTATCGAATGAATTATATTATAAACATTTAAGGATGAACAGTAGCTACGGGATAAAATTAAAAGGCAGTTTACTAGCGTTTCTTCAATACTTACGCCTTCCGCTCGTTCTAACACTCTAAATTGTGTAATGTTTGTGCCCGAATTCGGCGTTTATTACTTTGTAAATCTCTGTTCTGCTGACAATTGTTTAGAGATCCCAAAGTAAAAGCTTAGCAACTTAAATAAAAATGGGTTTCATGGTCGGGTTCGAATCTTATGGCCGGTAGCTATCGTATTTTTTACGCTGTGTCTATATGCATAAAATATAATTATTGTTTATGTATATATATATATATATATATATATATATATATATATATAAAGCTGAACGTCTGTATGTGTGTCTGGTCACCAATAGGCTACTATGTGGTTGATTATTATAGAAAACTGATCACATATTACGATAGAAGATATATGGAGACACAGGAGTGGGTATGTTTTATCTGGCAGAACAGTGGCTCATTAAAGTTGTGGAGTCTGCGTACGCGCCTAGTTCACAAAGTATGGAAATAAAAAAATTAAAATACAAATAAAACCTTTACAAGTGTTTTCGATACAGATGTACATAATAAAATTTGATAGGTATGTTTTAACTTAAATAGGGATGGTATGATAAAACTGTGGGGTCTGGTTTCGCGCCTGGCCTCCATACAATGGAAATAGGCACCAAAATTTAATAAAGACTTTTCATATCTATCTGAGTAAGGTTACTTATGTTTCAGTTTTAAGAAATATTGTATAATAAAATTATTGGATGTTCGTTAGCGCCTGACCTCCATAGACTGCAAATATATCAAAAAGTTTAACAAGGTTTTTTTAATATATATCCACAGAATATGGTGATAAGTGTTTCAGTGTGACCAAGTATGGTATAATAAATTATGGGGTTTGTCCATTTTATTTTTACTTTCATCATATTTTGCTTTGGTTTTGATACCCCCAAATTCAACCCAAATTTAAAACCCATCCTTTTCATAACCTATCATACTTTAATAAATCAGAGTCCATTTTCTGTATGCTGTTTTTGAATCCAGTCAACGACGGATACTTCTTCTAGTATATATATATATATATATATATATATATATATATATATATATATATATATATATATATATATATAAAAGAGCAAATAGTAAATAAAACATGTTAAAAACACTTTGAAAAAGAGTTAAAACATATTTAATTTAAAAAAGAAACACTAAATAAGTGGATAGTCCTTAATCCGCGGAGTTTTGAAGAAATAATTTCCGTTTTCTCAGAGTGTAGGAATTAGCAAAATGCGGGATCGGAGTTTGAATGCAAAAGTATTTGAGAAAACTGCAAGTAAGTCAAAGATCTTACTTGATAACAAAAAGTGAAGCATTGGGATTAGAGTGAAGAAAAAGGTTATCTCACATGAATGGATATATATAGATATATATATATATATATATATATATATATACATATATACATATATATATATATATATATATATATGTATTATGTATGTATGTGGGTGGGTGTATGTATCGGTGTGTGTGTACCCACAGTGCCGCCAAAAAGAATGTCCACACTTGTCATGTTTTAAAAAACCGTCTATTTTTGCAAAATAATGTGTAATGCTTATACCCCATTGGCGTTTTCTTTTATTTCTCTATAATTTTACAGGTTTATATTTGACTTTTAATTGAAGTATTCTAGTGTTTATGTCACTTAACTCCAAATCTATAAGACATAAAAAAAACGCCACACATTTTTTTATTTAAATGTAGCTTTAGAACATTAATGCAAAACAAAGTCAACAAGAACACAATTAACTAGTTATCATTTAGTAGCATAGCCCTCTTACAATTTTACAACCTGCAAAATTTGAGGCATTCTCTTAAATTAATCTGCCGCGTTATCAAATCCATTTTTTCATCTGACTGGTTTTGTTGCTCTAAATGTAATTTTTTCCATTCCAATATTTGTTGATTCATTTATTTCCTTTCTCTTTCCTGTTTTTCCTCGAAGAATTTCATTAAATCTAACTGCTTTTCCAATATTTGTTTGTTAATTTCTTTCTTTTCTCTTCCTGTTTTTTCTTCGAGATATTTTATTAGATTAAACTGTTTGTATTCGCTTTGTTTCTGTAGTTCCAATTGTTTCTCGTCGTTTTGTTTCTGTATTCTCCAGTGTTTTTTTGTCTTCGTTTTGTTTCTGTATTGCCTATTTCTCTTGCATAGCCCTCTTACAATTTTACAACCTGCAAAATTTGAGGCATTCTCTTAAATTAATCTGCCGCGATACGCCGGTGAAAGGACTTTTCTTCGTTTGTATTTTTGTCCAAAGTTCTTCCTTATTAGAAATTTGACCGTTGCGCAGCTGTTGCTTGATATAATGCCAAACACTTTCGATAGGATTAAGGGCTGGAGATTGTGCAGGCCAATTCGAATACGAAATATCATGTTCGTCAACGAACCTGTTGACATTGTCAGCTGTGTGAATATAGTCCAAATCCCGGCAAAAGAAGATGATAAGTCAGCAGATAAATGTATTTGGTCGAAATTTTCGACTTTGCAAGCGACCTATAAGACCTGGATAATTGGTACTACACAAAAACAAAACATCCACCACCTTACAGATTAAAACTGTGCATCTAGGATTAAATTTTCCGCCCGTCCTTCGACGGTCGTACTGCTTACTATTTCTGCCATACGTATTGAACTTGCTTTCGTCAATAAAAACTCACTTTCGACCAATATAGACAAGTCATGGTCTCCATTGCATCTGACGAAGTCCAGACGGTGTTTCTGTTCTTTGCAGAAATCATTGCTTTGCGTGTTGTAACACAGCATCGCAATTTTTATTCCTTCTATATGTGCTTAATTGTAGAAAGAGAGCAGTTTTAACAAGATTGCACTGTTGTTAGATTTGGGTAGCCGTTTCAAATATGTTTCTTAGGCTGATGGAGCCCTTTCATTTGGCGTAATACTGTAAAGTTGTTACAACCTTTTTGAGGGAGTTCCTTTAGCGTTCTTCAGGACTCTTTTCAACGTGTCTACAGACGTCCCTGCCTGACCGTTCGATTGGGGATGATAGGTTTGCGTCGTTATGTGGTTAACCTGAAAATCCTCGCAGAATCTTTTAAAATCTGCTGAAGTGAATTGTGTGCCATTGTCTGGCACTAGACAATCAACCACACCAAACTTACCGAACAATTCGTAAAGAGTACTGATTGTAAAATCTGTCGTTGGATTTTTACATCGAAATACGCCAAGCCATTTTGAAAAACTGTCTACCACTATTAAAAAATATTTTCGGTCCAGTGGGCCTGCGTAGTCTAC
Organism: Euprymna scolopes; assembly: GCF_053919585.1. Lineage (NCBI taxonomy): Eukaryota > Metazoa > Mollusca > Cephalopoda > Sepiida > Sepiolidae > Euprymna > Euprymna scolopes. Next base: position 53,301,304 of record NC_136523.1, on the reverse strand, counting down.
GTTTATTTTTGCCTTGGGTGGTCCGCTTTAGGCCACGGGCTTAATTGTATTGGGGGCGCTTTTCCAGCCAATGTGCATCCCTTAAACGACTTTACTTTGCCTTCTATATCAGTGGCCATACTCTTCCAGTAAACGTAGAACCTCATGAGGCTTTCCCTTCGCGTAGCCCCAGGATGTCTCGTATGGAAATCCTTTAAAATTTTCTTTTGTAGTGTAGCTAGCTGGGATTACTATGCTTTCTCGGTAGAACAGTATCTCATTGCACATAGAATAAGCTTTCGCCGCCGATTCATCCGATTGAATTTTTTTTTTTCATGTCTTTGATGAAACTATCTTCTTCAGCCTCCCTTATTATATCTTTCGAAGTGACTGGTAGTTTTTTGCTCGTATTACATAGTATTTGTGTATAGTCCTTTTCACTTTGTAGTGACGCTATTACTATGTCTTCTATCGGTTCCCTTGATTTCGGAATTAGTCGCGACAATCCGTCTGCGTTATTTAACTTCGCAGATGTAAGAAATTCCATACTTAAATCGTCATTCAGTAGAATGGTCCCCTATCTTTGCAGTCTGTTGGCTGTGTACGTTGGCAGACATTTTTTAGAGCCAAAGACGGTAATAAGCGACTTATGGTCAGTTTGAAATTTAAATTTACGATTTTGTAAATATCAGTGGAATTTTGTTACACCAAATTTGTTTCCCAGTGCTTCCTTTTCGATTTGGGAGTAATTCTTCTATGCAGGAAGTAAAGTTCGTGACGCATGGGCGATCGTCTTAGCGGATCCGTCAGGCATCTTGTGTAGAATGCACGCCCCGATCCCATAAGAACTTGCGTCAGTTGCGACAATAATCTATTGTTTCGGTTTGAAATTAGTCAGGGAAAAATCTAACGTTAATACATCTTTTAATTTCTTAAATGTTGCCTGCCACTCAGGCGTCCAGTCCCATTTTTGTACTTTTTTAATACTTCATTCAATGGCGTACGCAATTCATGCATGTTCTTAATGAACGTTTGATAATAGTTCGAGAGCCCTAAAAAATCTGCAATGTAGTTACATTATGATGTTCTGGCATATCTTTTATAGCTATGGACCTGTCTGGATCGGGTTTCCTCCCGTCCTTATCTATTATATGACCGAGGTATTTAATTCGTTCAAAAAATCCGCATTTTGCTTCCTTCAATGTGAAGCCATATTCTTTTATTCTGTCAAAAACTTGAAATACATGATCTCTATGTTGTTCAACATTGCATAATAATATCGTCCAGATAGCCTATTGTGAAATCCAAACCGCTTAGCAAAGTATCAATTACCTGTTGGAAAATGACAGGTGCTTTTTTTATACCAAATGCATTGAATTTTTGAAATCCTCTGTGTGTTGAGATACACAAAAGTGCTGAGTTATCTTCCTCTACTGATATTTGTAAATACGCATCGCTTAAGTCTATTTTCGAAAAATATTTTCCGCCATTTAACTTACCGAATATTTCGTCTGGGTTTGGTAGCGGGTACTGATAGTACTTGAGCGTCGCATTCAATCCGATCGAAAAGTCCGCGCATACCCTTTAGATTTTTTTCACGTATAGGGTGGGGGCTGCCCATTCACTATAGTTAATAAGAGTTAAAATCTCAGTGTTAATTAATCTTTCAAATTCTTTTTCAATATTTTCGCTCGAAGCGAACGGTACACTCCGTAGCTTTTAAATATTGGTTCTGTTAGAAATTCGAATCTCGCCTTTATTTTTGTGCAGCATCAAAGCATTTCAGAGAAAACACTTAGGAAAGATTTTTGGAGATTCTTTTCTGAGTTTGTCGGCTTCGGTCGTTAGGTTTTCGACTTTGTGACAAAAATCACTCATTGGCGGGTCCCATAATTCAAATTTCTGAATCCAATCGGCCCCGAATAAGTTCGTTGCATTCCTTAGAACGAACATTTTTAGCTTCTTTTGTCGTTCTTTTTAATGATACATTAATAACTAGCTCACTCTCAAAATTTATTTTTTCACCAAGTACCGATCTTGCGACGATATTCGCCTTTGTCATCGTTGGGTTTCCTGTTCTCTTCCACGTATGAAAATTTAGAATTTATAATCGAGCTCCAGTATTACTACTTTATTTCTGATTCTCACTGTAGCATATATCCTTAAGTTCACTGTTGGTGAAGGGTCCATTTGTGCAGTTTTCACGCAGTTTTATTGCTACTTTTTCTCTGCAATATGAGGCCTTGTGCCCTGCTTGCTTGCATAGGTCACATGTTATTTTCCTTTGGTACTGACATGCATTGTACCCATTAGGTCCTGCACATTTGCTACAAGGAGTCCTAGGAGTTTGTCTATCCTGATAAATTTCTGAGAGGTTCTTTTTTATTGATTACTAGCGGGCGGGGGTCCTTTAGTTTTGAAGCGTATTTTTTAATGTGAGCGATGCCTGCTTCCTCCATGTTTCGAGAATCTTGATTCATTGTCACGAACCGCTGACAATCTTCAGCCAATTCCTGAAGCCTCAAATTAGGTTCTAATT
>NC_136523.1:53263786-53293786 GCF_053919585.1 Euprymna scolopes | reverse complement strand
TAATGAACCACCGTTCTGTAGGATCAAACATACCCATTTCTGTGTCTCAATACATCTTCTATCATTATATGTAATCAGTTTTTTTAAATACTCATCCATATAGGTGCATATTCGTGACCAGACACACACGCACACATACATTCAGCTTTATATATAAATATATATATATATATATATATATATATATATATATAAGTGAATGTGTATGTGTCTGTGTGTATCTGTGTGTGTACATTTCCATACGCAATAACTCAGTCCATTTTCAGTGTAAAGACTCGAAATTTGATATACAGGTTATTGAGATTTGGAAGAATATTTCTGATCGGTTTTCGGCCAGAAATGTGGCTGGTAAGGGAACAAAGTTTGATCTTAAAGAACTCTACCAAACTCCTCTTAGAATTTAGGGTCTAAACACTTGAAATTTTAGATGCAGGTTGCTAGGACATGGATCTAACTTAATAACTTTATATGATCCCAAAACAATACATGGTGAGGGGTCATATTAGGGGTCAAAGTTAAATAAATTGACCGCATTTTTTTTTCAACATGCATCTCAAAACACCCGGGCAATGCCGGGCTTATATATATATATATATATATATATATATATATATATATATATATATATATATATATAAAAGTCAACGTGTATGTCTGTGTGCCTGTGTGCATTTCCCTATGCAATAACTTTAAATTTTCAGTCTACAGATTCAAAATTTTATATACATGGTACTGAGATTTGGGAAAATCTTTGTAATCCGTTGTCGGCCAGAAATTTGGCTGTTAAATGGTCAAAGTTCAACGATTTTACCTTTGAGAACTCTAACAAACTCCTCCGCCAATTGGTGGCCAAAACTCGTGAAATTTTAGATATAGGTTCCTTGGACATTGCTCTAACATAATAACTTGATTTGAGCCCAAAACAGTAAATGTTAAGGGGCATAATAAGGATAAAATTAAAAAAAAAAATGACGTATGCAGTCTCTACCAAATTACTCAGAAAGTTTCTGGTCTAAACATTTGAAATTTTATATAAAAGGTACTCAGAGATAGGGTAAGCTTTTTAATCGGTTTCGGTCGAAAATTTGAGCTAACAATATATAAATGAAGTATGTATGTTTGCATATCTGCCTAAAAATGTCGACTGAGGCGACGGATTTTCACAAGATCAATATTGTTTTAAGCTCGCCCCTTCCGACGAAAATATCGAAATATTGGTAAAAACAATAATTTTTTCACCCTCAACTGGGCATTTTTCTACATGGAAGAGTCGCTTTTTTCGTAGATATTTTCGAATGCCATCCCCTCTTTTTTATTTACTAGCCTTAATAAAAACCTACTTAACTTCCGGTTTAACGGTAGTCGTAACAGCAAAGACGTCAGTTTTTTCCGTTCCTTTCCTTCTTCACTGTACTGGTTCGAACTTCCTACTACCACATTTTTTTGCTCATCATACACCTAAAACATCCGGGCAACGCCGGGCTGAAATGCTAGTATATGCCTATCGATGTCTATTTTTTATATATATATATATATATATATATATATATATATATATATATATATATATATATATATATATATATATAAGTAAACGTGTCTGTGTATGTGTTTGTGTGTCTGTGTACATTATCCTACGAAATAACTCTCACTCGAAATTTGATATACAGGGTGTTGAGATTTGGAAACACGTTTGTAATCCGTTTTCGGCCAGAAATTAGGCTGTTAAGGGGTCAAAGTTCAACACAGATACATACACACAGACACGTTCACTTTATAGACATACAGATTACATTTGTAATTTGTATTTTGTGTCTGAAATTAGTCACTTTGTAATACCGTTTACCCGATACAGTTGAAGCTTCTAATAGTTATGAAACAATTGTTAATCTAGGAAATGCACCGTATAATAAAACTACTACTGTCAGTGTACAAATTTAAATTAATTTAAAAGTGTACCCCAAGCAAAATAAGCCTTCGTCTAACAGACATTTCTATCAAACGACAGACCATCAAATGAATTGCGTCTTGTATATAAGTAAATACAGGCGTATATTACGAATAAAGTAACGGGAGCTTGTTCAGTATATCATACATCAGAATTATGAATTCGCTATTTCTGACATTAAATATCACCTGTCATAGTGAATCCCGTCGGGAGACTCAAAAAACCAAATCTGACAACCGTTGCAAATTGAATAAAAAGCTTATTAAAACGAATGCCATTCAATTTTGCCTTGATTAATTTAAAAATAAGGAATGTTTACTCTTCTATATCACTTCCACCAAAATAAGTTATATTTTCGAGGAGTAGAGGATGTGTAAATGGGTATGTATTAGTAATTACGTTAAAAATACATATCAACTAGCAGGGGCACCCGATTTTTCCAGAATTCGAATAAGAATCAACGAATATTTCACACGTCCATATTTTTATTGTCATCGAAATCGGTAAAATCGCTCATTATTCAATCAACTCGATTAATTTCCTGCTCTAGGTTGGAGCCCATCAGAGTGAACCCAGAAGCAAGCTTCACATGCTTTCCCCGATGTGACTTCGCCAACAATACATTGTAGTCTTCATAGCACTGTGAAAAACTTACTAATGATTGTATAAAAATATTTTCTATATATATATAATGTTTTGAATTAAAGTTTTAAATGTAAACGTCACGTATCACGCTTCAATTGTTCTCTAAACAGAAACATATATCTTGAATGTTTTTTTTCTGTTATTGTAAATTACCTACTTGTGATTTTTTATGGCTTCTGGTTAGTGCGGTGATAATGACTAGAATTTAATTTTTTTTTTTTAATCAAGCATCATTATGCACTTGTTCTTTAAGTAGAATTATTTATTTCGAAAGTGCCCTTGTTATATAGTTAAAGAAAAAAAAACTACTGTTGAATGTATGTTGAGCCGTCTACCTTGTGTAGTAAAAAACTTATCAAATGCACTTGTGATGTTCAATTTTGCCTTCTATTCTCGGATTATTTCGATTATCAATTATCGATTGTAACGAATGCAATTCGATACATTCCTTATTGCACTCATAAATATCATTATTTATTTCATTTAAATATATTAAATGGCAGATCTGATTTATTTTCTGCTGGAATTTTTTTTTTAATTTTCATTACGGACACTATTTTATGATAAACAATATCGCCTGAGGAGGTCTATCTTTACTACTGGCTGATCGAAACATGATCATGAATGTGTAGCAACAATATAAATACTTCCATATATATATCAAAGAAAAGGTGTATATATATATGTGTGTGTGTGTATGTGTGTGTATGTATGTATGGGTGTGTGTGGGTGTGAACTTTAGCACGAAGAGTTAAACAAACAGTATAACAGAATAAGACTATAGTGTAAAAATTAAATTCATCTCGAAACAGTAATCTGCATCCGGTATCCTGAAGGACATGTACTTGTTTTTTTAAAATAAAAATATTCATGGTGTCAGGATATATTCGTCTGTTTTATTTTTAAATCACTAAAAGAGATGTTATTCTAATTATTCTTACATTAAGAGTCAAACTACAACTATTGAAAGCAACGTAATGCAGTGATTAAAGATATAAATTTACTCAGAAGCAAATGGAGTTTCTTAGTATGTTCTTCGGACTAAAAGAAAACTACCTTTTCCCTGTTGATTTTTTTCAAGCACTTGTCAATGTTTGATACCTAAAAACACACACACACACACACACACACACACACACACACACACACACATATATATATATATATATATATATATATATATATATATATATATATATGTTGGGTTTTATAGGAAGTCCCTGCGAATTTTTTAAAATTTTTATTTCGAATGATATATTTGTAAATAAGTTTTCTTTATAAAGCTCTTACTTTATATATCATTTTTTAAGAGCGTTTTACGCTCGATCTAATCGTCTAAATGGCACTCGCTTTAAAACAATTACGCCCTCTTTTCAAAACGTTGAATACAAGATTAAAAAAATCAATTTTCTTATTTAGATTATATTCAGGCCGAAAAACCGCGTAAACAGTTTGCGATATAAAAGAAGTGTTTGGCCCAAGGCCACTACTGAACGAACAGCACAATGGTGGTTTGAAACATTTCCTTGCGACGACTAGTCTTGAAGATGACAACCCTAGTGCCCCGCTATGTTGACAACGATTTATTAAGAGCCTTAGTCGAAGCCGATCAGCGCACAGCTGTTCGAGAACTTACTTCTTAATCAAACGTTACGTATACGACGATTTCCAACAACTTGAGAGAAATTGGAAAAGCAAAATACATAAAAAAAATGGTGCCCCCTGTATTGAACGACAACTAAAAGAAAACCGGTATGAAGTGTCATTTTTCTTTCTTTTACGCAACAAGAATGCCCGTTTCTTGAACAGGTTGTGACTTGTGATAAAAAGTGGGTTCTTTCCGACAACCAGCGACGCTCAATTCAGTCGTTAAACAGAGAGGAAGCTCCACGTCACTTCCAAAAGCCGAAATTTCACACAAAAGGCCATGTTTACTGGTTAATGTTCTCCAATCGATCTCAACTATTACAGTTTAAATGCAGGCGAAATCATTACAGCGGAGAAGTACTGTCTACAAATGGGCAATTGAAGCATTGCACTTGACCTTTTTTTATTTTAAACTTAATCAAAGTCATTTTATATGAATAATGATTCCATTAAATCAACAGTATCTTCTCTAAAGTGCAATGTAGACTAAAGGTAATGTCGACTACGTCACTGCTGAGAGGAATTCTTCCTGCTGCACTGCGATGATTCCACAACTAGAACAGGCAATGAATCGGTTTGATTGAAAAATTGTTGATTTCTCCAGTTTCGATGACAATAAAAATATCATTGCTGATCATTCAATTCCTGGAAGCACCGGGTCTCCCGGCTATTCTCTCTCTCTCTCTCTCTCTCTCTCTCTCTCTATATATATATATATATATATATATATATATATATATGACTACTTCATTGAAACACACCAATTAATATACAAAAGTATTATACTATCCGTAAACTTTAAGTATTTACTTCAACAGTGCTCAATACATAGGTAGAGCTAAGTAGTAAGTTATAAACATTTACACTTAACTACGCCTAGGTTTTAAAATATCAGATCACTATATATCTTCTCTTCCCGCAAAAAGCACATACAAACGAAGGGTTGAACCCAAGGTCAACTGGGCCTTTGTCCTGTAAGTGCTTGCCCATTGGCTGATTAGGAAGGCAGCAGTGGAAACTAGGAAGCTGATTGGCTAATTAAAAACTCAATAGAATCTGCGCATATAAAAACGCGAGACAACCACAACTCTTCAAATAAGTCTGACGAATCCTAACGTGAATGAAACGCGGAATATTTTGTGTAGCTTAATTGTCATATATATTTTCATAACTTACTACTGTATATACATATATATATATTTATATATGTGTGTGTGTGCTCGCGCGTGTGCGCGCGTGTGCGCGCGTATGTGTGCGTGTGTGTACATTCAATATAAAATATAATATGAGGTTATGGATGCTTAACCTTTAATCATACTTTGTTTCCATTCCATTGTTATTTTTATCTTTTCAAACGAAATTCTGATGCGGTTGACTCTTACTCTAAAAACACATTTTCTTGCTAGACTCTCTGCAGAGTATTGGTGCATAAAGAAGGACAATGTCTGATCATATCGTGGGCCTGTCTAGTCTTCTAATTAATCAAGGCAGAATGTAATCACATTTTGTTCCGTATTGTTTTTTTTTTTTAAATTTCGTCAGATATTGTTTTGCGATTTGCCTTGGGAATTTTTCAGATGAGATTTTCGATGACAGGCGATATTTTATGATCGGCCATATTGTATTTTAGCTGTGATTTCTGTCATTTTTTAAAGCTTGAGTTTTCTTACCAGGACTGAAGACTACTCGCTCATTACGTGAGTGGATAGAAAGCTGAGAGAGGAGGACGAATAGAAATATGGGAAATGTAGGATGAAAACATTTTATAAAAATAGGAACAAAGACCTAAGTTTAATGAAAAATACTTGAAAGCATAGTAGAAATGATGTTTTACTTATTATATAAAGTGAAAGTTACAAGCAAGAAAAATATCGAACAAAGTAAATCTGTATATGATGCATACATACACACGCACATACCCACGTCAATCTAACAATCTATAACACACACACACACGTATATATGTATATATATCCATTGATAGATAGATATATAGAAAGACATATAGATAGATATAGACTACCACACACACACACACACACACACACATATATATATATATATATATATATATATATATATATATGCGGAGATCATCATATAATAATTAGATCACTCTGACTGATGTTAAAAACATTTAATAAAATAAAAGTTTAAAATTCAACGACGTTTCTCGCGGTTAACTGTAGCCAAATGGATATGGTCCTTGCTTATGAGGCCATAGATGGCTTCTGTCGCCGGGTTCGAATCTATCGACTTGTGTTAATCGTTATACCCTTCCCTAATGTTTCCCGAAAGAATGAATCACTAGTGTATGAACGTATTTAATAATCATTATAGTAAATACATTCTATGTACAGTATTCACTCATAAACTAATAACTTTATTTTCATTAGTGGACACAGCTACTAGGTCAACTATTCTGATTAGATGGATTACTGTTCTCCTTTCAATTTCTGTATGAAGTTTCGGTCGGTGTAACCTGAAACTTTCTTGTTGAACACGGGAATCATTCTGACGAACTCGGAATTTTTTTGTCGAACTACAAAATCCTAATATATTATTGCAATTCATTATTGAGGTGAGAATTATTTATTAATTTATTTATTGCGGACTATTATCCTCATGTTTCCTAATTGTTGTTTCACGACGTATCGGCCAACTATTTCATTTTACGAAGGCCAGAATAATAGTTGCTCGAAACGTTGTGAAATTAAATTACAAAATCCTTTTATTGAACTCAAGAATAAGCACGGAATACCAGATCCTTTATTAAATCCAGGAGAAGTCCCATCTGTTAATCCCTCATCCATGACTAAAGAGAAGCCCTTAGCAATTCACAATATTTTTTAAGTATCACTCGCTCTTAAAATTGAACCTTCTATCTTCAAGAAAAATATAACTTAGTACTGCGTTTTACACAAATAATTTTAGAGACTTAGGCAGGTGCTTTAACTATAATCCGAGATATTACATTCCTTTCATCGCTAGGAATATTGTTTCTTTAAAAGACGGACGTGCATTCATATTTATCTTATAAAATTGAACAAGAGCAACCAATGTATTACATTTATCTTCGATTCATGCAAATGACATCATCATTAAATGTAAGCTTTTTAATACAATTGGCCAGTCTTCTCTCAACCCCTTTCTTTCCTCTATTGCTGCCTGAGATGGTATAGCTAATTGGTTAACGATACGGACGGATTAAATGGTTGTATTTGGTTCGAATCCACTCCAAAAACTGCACTTGAAATGTTTGCAATTGTATGCGATAAACCATATTTAAGAAACAAATACAAACAGTATAATCCTCTGTCGCATACAAAATGGATGAGAATAAGAAATTCATGCAGTATTTAAGGACAACTACGTTGTTCCAATGTTGAACACCAACGGTTAAACTCGTGTGTTAAAAAAACTACAATACTTTTCAATATCCAAATATATTCGACATATAACTGATAAACATAAACCCCTGTTTGAGTCATATGAATAACTGATGAAAGTTTTTTGTTCATTGCTATGTGGAGATAGCTTTTAGAGCACCTTAGCAGAAAGCGATGTGATCAAGAACGAGCTTCACAATATCTTAAAGATAACATCCCTAGATTTTAATTTAAACGCTAAATAACTCCCGGGCATGAATGTTTTAAACTGTATAGAGTAATAGTAAATTGTATTTGTGTTAATTAGGACTGGGTTGCGGAAAGGTAGTGAATATTATTGACAAATTCAGATATTTGATGCGGCTAGTCGATCACACTATCTGTAATTATCTGTAGATGAAGAATTGGCATGGAATGAGATATTTATTAGCCAAGGTAAACATAAAACATGAGGTTAGAATGAACGACCACGTGCGATTTTTTTTTTAAATAAACGAATATTTATTTAAAATTTCAAAGTTTTCGTCTATAATAAAGCCTTCATCAGCAATACTTTTTTTTTAAATGCATGTTTTTCTTTTTTTTTCTTACTTGCCATGGTGTTGTTTGGCAGAATTTATTTGACGAAGATGTTGAGTGTGTATTGTCCAGTCACTGGAGGATCGTCCGTTCCTGAGCTAATGCGTAGCAAAGAGAATTAATCCACTTTTTTAGAAGCACGGATAAAATGAAACTCAAAACATGAGGTTAGGAAGAACGACCACGTGCGCATTTTTTGTAAATAGACAAATATTTCTTAAAAGTTTCACATTTTCTGCTTATAATAAAGCCAAGGTAAACTTATATTTATTTAGCAGCTATTGAAATAGATAATCATTAAACGCCAATAACTTTAAAAAAGGAAATGTGAATTTCTATTTGTTAACAATATTCTGTTCGTTATTCTTTGTATAATCTAGGCAATCTTATAGTCGGATTTTTTTTTTGTTTACTGTAAATTTTACCTTGCACTGTTAAGCACATAAACGAATATTTGTCTCACATTGTTCCTGGATACTATCATCTTTTAATGTCTTTCTAATCTTTCCGAACTCTTCGCTACTTCGTATTTGCATGAGAGTAGACGTAACCTCGATTACTGTATTTACTTGCTGATCCATTTACAATAAACGTTTTTAAAAAATGTTTGACTAAGCAAACATAAGCAGCGTTGAACTAATTTCCAATATGTTTATGTATTTTGTTTGGAAATTATTAAAATTATTAGTTTTAGACAAATGCTAGGCTGAATGCACGTTGTTGCCCGGGTATTTGGAGGTGTGTGTAAAGTAAAAAAAAATGGTAGTAGACAGGCGCAAAGGAGGAAAAGAACGTGCAAAATACATGAACTGTTTTCTGATACGCCCTTAGCAAAACCGGAAATGACGTGGGTTTAAAGTAAGATCAGACAATCGAAAAGAGTGGTGACTTTAGCATATATCGGATAAAAAAGCAACCCCTCGCTGTAGAAGTGCCCAGTTGAGGATGAAGAAAAACATCTTTCTGGCCAATTTGTTAATATTTATCGTCCGAGTGATTGAGCTTCAAAATGATACCTATTTCATGAAAATCCGCCCCCTTTGTCGGAAGTTTTTTCGAGACATATATACATAAATACATACATACATACATTTACACAGACAGGTGAGATATATATTATAAATATAAGTAGTGTAGTTTTATGCTATGTTATAATATTTTATGCGCATTTATAAAACTAATACACTATTAAACATGCTGGGCGTGAATGATTGTGTTCAAAGCAAAGCACGATTGAACCATTAGATTTAGTTTTTAGTTGGACATTTTCATTAAAGCTATTATCTCCACACAAGCAGTAAAGCAGGTCATATAAAATCAACAACCTTACGAGATATACGAGCACAAGTATTATCATCGTAAAAACCTAAAAAAATTAATACTGTGTACTTTGCATATTCCTTCTTTTTTTTTTTTTTGTTAACCAGCTCCGCCATAATTTTTAATCGTATATAATTATTTCGTTTCATTTAAAATTGTCAGCATATTCTTACTCTGATTGAATTGAAATTACATTACGAATCCACAGGATAAATTATGAGATTTCTGAAACATTGTAGCTAGTATTTTCATTTACATGTCACGCTAACTTTTTATATTTTATCAGCTACAGTAAGATGGGAAATTATTCAACGTCAATCTGTTCAGTGATAACATTATAATCAAATATTATTAAATTCACCTGCTAACTCTAAGGTATTGAGCAATTTTGGATTCAACGTGTATCCAGCGTATGAATTTAAAAAAAACATAGTAAAAACCCTGGCAGAAGTAATTGGAAAACTCCATTGCTAACCATAAGTTTAGTAGTCTAATTTAGAAGTCTAACTGAACGTCTACTTCATATCATAAACTGTTGCAGAAAAATGGAGACATTTTCAGTTTTTGTTTTATTTTACTTCAGTCGAAGTTCTCAGAACTAAAGGGGCCCAAAACTTGGGTCTAACACTTGAACTCTATAGGAGATACACAGATATTCGAATGTTTAATTTAAGTTCTTAATCTCAAACACTGAGTTAGTAAAGAACTTTAGAACATAATTTTCCCGTCCCCAATTAACCATTTTCATTCATTGTAGTATGTCTTTCATTTTAGTCTCTTGGCCTTACTTGATTCCAGGACAAGAATTTATCTGGTCTGGTGGAGTATCCAGCTTTGTGCTGTTACTTTAGGTAATATCACTTGGAGAAGGTGAGCCATCCCTCGTAAAAGTTAATGTGGGTTAGCCATAGTGAGGATATCTTATTTAGGCAGCGAATACTATGTGATTTTGAATATTTGGTCAGGGTTTACTTATATGGAAAACGTATCCTCATGCCAGGTTGTTCTGACAAACCCCTTGTAGAGAGAGACCTTAAACACTCGAGGACAGTGTCTAGTAGGCATTCGAGTTTCACTTTTTTTATTTAACTTCAGTAAGTTTTAAGATATCAAGGGGCTCCCTCCTGGAGCTAACTCTTGATTCTGTTATGATTTAAATTTATATCCGAGGGCTCTTTTAAGAACAGATGATGGTCCCTTTATTGCTGGTATTTGTATTTGTATTTAGTGGCAGGTTTGCCTTCCAGGGATTGCTGTTATGTATTTCTGATGGTTCTTTTTTATTAAACCAGTTGCTCGTATCACAACCGGTATAATGTTTATTTCTTTCAGAGACCATGTGGTCTTTAGATAATTTGTGTTTGACTGTGTTTTTTTTTTAAGTGAGAGGTTGTGGATCAGCATTTTCAACGTTAATGTCTTAGAGTGTGGCACACAAAGTAAAGGCGTTGAATAAAAGGACGACCCTCTTTTTTTACCAGGAACTAATGGTAATTACAATGGCCGCTGTCAGCTCGTAACACGCCGTAAATTATGGGCAGTCACAAAAGGAAAATGAAAGTTTCACGACGACAGTAAAATGGTCGGTAATTTCCAAACTGGTGAAATGGCTCGATGATTTCAATTGGAGACCAAGTCATAAAAATATCGTCTGTTGTCTAAAAAGAATTATAGTTTTAATGTTCACATTTTTTCTTTTCAGGAGTGAATCTTGCTTATTGAATTTTTATATTAACTACTTACGTACGCGTACACACATTCACGCACGTACACACACTAATATATATATATATATATATATATATATATATATATATATATATATATATATATATATATATATATATATATATTAATCTTTCTCATCCTCTGTAAGTTCTTCGTCATATGCATTTCTTCTTTTGTTGTCACTTTTTTAATATAACATGGTATTCGAAAAATATTTTCTTAAAATCTTATAGCGATATAACAAGTTGTGTGTGTGCGTGTGTGCGTGTGTGCGTGTGTGGATATGTGTGTCTAGGTTAGACGGTTATCACAATTCAAAGAGTATATTGTTGTAAACATGTTAAAAGGAAGACAAAAACAAGTGATATTACATAAAGCTCTCTCTCTCTCTCTATATATATATATATGTATATATATATGCATACACACATACACACACATATATATGTATGTATATATATATATATGTATATATGTATATATACATATATATATATATATATATATTTAACAATATTTTTTCAATTATAATGCTTAGTTGTGCTGTGTAGAAAGGAGGTTCACATTGGGGACACATTAACGGGGACTCAGAACAGATGAGGATGATAATGAGGGAGACAGACTGGGATGATTCTTTGATGTTTGAAATTAATACAGACTGGGAGATATGACGCAATAACTTAACATAGAGGAGGGGACGCGATACTTCACTTATGATAGGTGGTGGTGGGTAGGCCACATAATCTTGCAAGGGGTTACAATGTTCGTTAAAAGTTGATGATAAAAACACATTTAATTTTCTGTTGTAAGGAATGACGACACAAGACAACAGTTACAACATAGTTGGTTACATTATTATTCAATTGACCGATCCTTGACGTCAGGAATTAAAACTTGACTTTACATGGTCTAATCTTCATCCCTTCGCTTCTAAGGGTCTCTATTCTCAAACTGACTCTCTTCAACTCTTAAATCTCAATTCTGTCTTCAAACTGACTACTTACTCCTAACACTCAGATTCCTATATTGAGAAATCGCCTTCATTTATGACGTCTGAAGTGTGGTTTTTAAACGTGACTAATTTTCACGTGGTTTTACATGTTTGTCCCAAAACACTTTTGGCAACCAAAAGAATCCTCAATTCTAATTCTAACCTATTTTAAACAATATATTTTAACTCGTTTTGCGTATTCATGTAACTGACATTTAATGTCTAGATTTCTAAAAGAATGGACAATGGACTCTTTCTCCGACATAAACAATATTTAACTATTTCTAATAGAATTAACAATAGACTTAATTTAGAACATTCCATTTTTCCATTATCTTAATCACTTGCATACAAGGTTCGATTCTAACCTTATCCTAATATTATTTTCAATTGTCAAGTGTGTCTTCTTACTTACATGATAAATGGGACAGCCCTTTTCATGTAACACTTGAAATCTCAAACTTCTACACAGCTATGTACTGCGTGTGACAGTTTTGCATAATATTTTTTATATATGATACACTTTGGGTGTGGTATTTTGTGTGTGAGTTCCATATTGCCTTGAAAACGGCTGCGCCGCTGTCTATTAAATTTCACACGAAACAACTTGATGTGCCTTGCAGTGTTTTTAGATATATTTTATTAGAATATCTTCGATAATTATTGATAATCGATAATGACTGTAATGATCCGATGAAAGAAGAAACAACCAATTTAGAACAAAGTTAACAACTTACTTAGCCTTAAATCACAAAAACATTTGAAATGTTTCATTGCCACACAAGAGGAAGTACCCGACACATAAATAAATAGTAGGTCACCTGTTGCCAAGGTCGCTGGAAAGATGGTGGGATCCTTCTACCGCTCCAGAAGATATCTCACTAGTGATGCAATTCTCTATCTATATAAAAACCAAGTGCGTCCAAAGATGGAATACTGTTGCCATATCTGGGCAGGAGCTGCTAAAAACAGCCTATCCTGCCTTAACAGAGTACAAAATAGACTTCGTGGCTTAGTGGGGGATGCCCTTTTATCTACCCTGCAACCTCTCTCCCACAGAAGAGACGTTGCGAGACTATCCTTGTTTTATCGTTATTCCCATGGCAGGTGCTCGTCTGCACTCCAATCTCTGGTCCCCCCTCGCCAATCTTTCACGAAAAACACCCGTCTCGCTGAATCCACTGTGAAAAATTTCCCCCACTCTTTATCCGTGCCTAAATCAAAACGTGGATTCCATGAACAAAGCTTCTTTTTTAGAACTGCACGCCTGTGGAACTCTGTTCCGTCTGCCTGCTTCCCACCGGACTACAACTTGGATGTGTTCAAGTCCAACGTTAACAAATTCCTAATGAACCGTCCCCTTAAGTAAACACTTTATAAAATATCCACACTAACGTAATGTACTTGCAATAACCCTTATCCCTTAGTGGCTTGCAGGCCTTTATAAGTGGTGATCACTGTGTACAAAAAATGATATAACAGGGACGCGCTCGTAATGAATGTTTAAAGTGCTATTAGGCTATGATAGATTACTTTTTTTATTTTAAATTTAAATTCAAACTATGATCATTGCACACGAAGTAATGGTAAGTATATACAATCAACGGTAGGTAATTTTATGTGACAGGGATGCTCTCGAAATTAGGGTTCCTTTTTAGAGCACATTTGATCATGATACTTGACTTTTTCATTGTGAACTTTTATTAAAGGCATGAAATGTTAAGAAAAAATGATAAAATCAGCAGTAGGTGCTCTACAGTTGAATGTAAACTACAATGTTTTGTTGACTACCTTACTGTGGATGAGTGGAGGCATGTAGTGATTCCTCCGAATGTCCCGCGATGATTCCTCAAACTACAGAAGGAAACCAATCGATATATATATATATATATATGTATATATATATATGTATATATATCTATGTATATATATAAATGAGCAAACTGTTAATAAAATATATTCAAAAACACTTTGAAATAGGTTAAAAACATATTTAATCTGAAAAGGAAACACTAGATAAATGGATAGTCCTTAATCCGCAGAGTTTCGAAGAAATACTTTCCTTCTCATCAGAGGCCATCCTAACACTAACAATACTCATTATCCCCTCCAAAATAGTCCTCATACAGACATTGTCCCACCATTTGTTGAACACTATGCACAAAATTCAAACTATTTAACTAATACATATCAGCAAATCAATATTAATACCAGACCTAGAGCGTTTAATAAAGTACATACATATATCAGCGCTACTTCAACATTAATTAAGAAAAGAATATCAAATACATTTCTTTTAACAACCATAATTCTAATAATAACCAAGGAACTTCTCTAACCACTTTAATTAAAAAAAACTTAACTCTTACAATACACCCTTCTCAATCAAATGGACTATTATTAAAAAAATTAAGTCTTATACTCCAGGCTCTAAATCATGTCGCCTCGGCACAACCGAAGCTATAACTATAATTACTTCCCCTCAAAGCAACAATATAATAAATTCTGAAAATGTACTGATCACTTTATGTAAACATAAGTCCAAATTTAATTATGGCAATTTTGAAATTACATAGTTATTATTTTACCCTATATATATAGATATAAAGATTTTTTTTTAACTTTATCGTTTTTCGACATACTTCTTAATATTTTATAATTTAATAATCCTTTATTTTAATTCTTTATCTCCTTTATCTCTTCTTTGCATGACCGGCTTTTTATCTGCATTTTTCATCTGCATTTTCTGTTTTATTCTTTAAACTTTCCTATCTATCTAATATATTAATCTACCCACACTTTCATTTTACTATATGCATTTATTTACTTTTTTTTTCTAAATTTGCAGGTACCGGCCATCCTCTCCCCTTCAATAATTTTTTTTTTATTTCTATTCTTATTTTATTTTATTTTATATTTTATATTTTATTTTATTATATTTATTTTCTATATATTTATTATTTATTTAGTCATTTATTTTTATTTTCCCTTTAGTGTCGTTTAACAGCTCTTGCTGACATTTTTTTAAGTGATGACCTGTACATTTCAGCTGACCTATATTATTTTGGCTTATATATTTGTTCGCGCCTTTAACATATCCTGTCTGGGTCATTTTGACTTCTGTTTCCCTTTATTTTATATTTTATATTTAACTTAATCTTCATTTTTTATTTATTTGTTTTCTCTTTTTTTCTCTTCTTTCTCTTCCCAGATATTTCTTATTTATATTTATGCCTCGGAAGTAGAGTGAAAAGCACATCTTATTTTTTTTTTATTAATATTATTGGAATATTTTCCTTTTTCCTTGCACACATTTTTGTGAATTATTCCATGGATTTCTGCTTTTGGATTATTATTCTTCCAATTACGGGATTTCCTTGGATTTTACTTGTACAAATGGAAATTCTTTTAACTTTCTTGAAGTTTTACATTTGGAGTTTACCGTTACTGGATTTTTTATCTTCCACCAGACAATCCATTCGTAATCCCTTTTTTCTTTACCATATTCCCTCTGCTTCACTTTTTTTGTTTCAAGTAAGACCTTTGACTTATGTGTTGTTTCATAAAATACTTCTGCATGCAAAATCCGATCCCGCATTTTGCTAATTCCTACCCTCTGATGAGAATGAAAAGTATTTCTTCGAAACTCCGCGGATTAAGGACAATCCATTTATCAAGTGTTTCCTTTTCAGATTAAATATGTTTTTAAAGTGTTTTTTAACATATTTTATTTGCCGTTTGCTCATATAATAAGTTCTCTTTTCTATTTGGTTTCATCGAGCTTTTTATCTGGCTGAGATAATTTTATAAATATTAATAGTTTAATATCTATAATATACTTTAATTTTATCTTCTTGGATGATTTTGGTAAATTCAATTGTAATTTTCCTTTTATATATATATATATATATATATATATACATATATATATATATATATATATATATATGGGTAGGTTATTCATTAAAAGACGTTGAGCGAAATTTGAAAATTGAATAAGGTACGTGTTACATTTAACACTTTAAAGCCAAATAGCTGCAACGCGATTTTTTTATTACCTTTATAAGATAAACGAATGTTTATTTTTAAAGAGAGATATATTTCGGAGATATACACTCCTTTTTCAATCTATATATGTGTCTATATTTTCCCCCTCTTATTCTTCGTCATGGTGTTTAATGTGATGATTTTCAAATTTCACTCAACGCAACCACGTGAAATTATCCGGCTGTAGATAAATCCGCAGCTAACATCATGTGGGCTCAACTCAAATTCTCCCATTCAACAGCATGGCTAAGAAGTAGAGGAAAACAAAATATAGACATATATATATATATATATATATATATATATATATATATATATATAGAGAGAGAGAGAGAGAGAGAGAGAGAGAAAGAGATTGGAAAAGGAGTGTACATCTCCGAAATATATCTCTCTCTTTAAAAATAAGCATTCGTTTATTTTATAAAGTTTTAAAAAAATCGCATTGCAGCTATTTGGCTTTAAAGTGTTCAATGTAACACGTAAATTATTTAATATATATATATATATATATATATATATATATATATACATATATATATATATATATATATATATATGTATCATGTTACTGAACCTAATGTTCTTACTTCTTTTTATTGTGTTATGGTACATATTGACATTTAAAAAGTTACATATGGCAATGTTAACGAGAAGAAGTGCAAATGATATATATATATATATATATATATATATATATATATATATATATATATATATATATATAGGTATAATACGGATTATATATATAGGTATAATACGGATTATATATATATATATATATATATATATATATATATATATATATATATATATAGGTATAATACGGATTATAGGTATAATACGGATTTTCGATATAGGTTATAAAGTATGTGAAAATTACATTAATTAAGGATTGCAAATAAAACTAGTAGCACACAAAAGGCGTTCTTTAGCACTTACACTGCAAAGGGTAAGTGCCTCTCGAAACAATATTGTAGATACAGATATTCGTGCATATCCAGTTTTATAGACAACAAAGTTCTTGTCTACAAACGACTATATTTGATATATTATATGTTCTACGTGTTTGCCTACGTCTGATAAGGCATAATAACGATTTTATTTTGCATTAAGCTCATCATGTATCGTAAAATAGATTACAGTAGTTTAAAAGATAATTATAAGAAATAAAATAAAAATATGAAACTACATGGCGCCAGTTTAATAATAATGATATTTTTTCTTATTGTAACTTGTTGATTCTCTGACTAAACATAACAGCGTTGAGCGTTAATTATTAAACTTACGATTCCAATATCGGCATTTCTTTGCTCTAATCTTTGCCTATAAGTGAATATATATCTATCATATCTATAAAATGAAAGTGTTTGTCTGTGTGTGTATCTGTGTAAATTTCCCTACGCAATAACTCTCGAAATATATACCTGGTACTGAGATGTGGGAAAATCGATGTGATCGGTTTTTGGCCAGAAATTTGGCCAGGTATCTGGCGATTAAGGGGCCAAAGTTCAACGATTTGACTTTTGAGAACTCTATCAAAATCCTCACACAATTTTGGGTCAGCACACTTGAAATTTTAGATATCGATTTCTTGGATATGGATCTAACTTAATAACTTGATTTGAGCCCAAAATAATAAATTTAAAGTGTCATAATAGGGGGCAAAGTTAAAAAAAACATGACCATTTTTTTCTTTTTTTTTGCTCAATATACATCTCCAAATACCCGGGCAACACCGGGAATCCATGCTAGTATATATATAAATGAGAAGCTCACGGTTTGTTTACAAACAGGCGGTTCGAGCACTGTACAAGTAGCGGACGCATGTTTGTTTAAATAGACATTCGGACGAGTTATTTGCGGGCCTTGCTTCCGTAGTCGAGAGGGAGTGTTGCCGACTGTCAAAGCAACAGTTCTAGATTTGATCCTTGGCTTGGTAGAGGTGCTAGTCTAGCGGCATAAGTTGTGATACACCGAAACCGGACTGTATGTCGATGACTACAAATATATATATATATATATATATATATATATAAATATATATATATATATATATATATATATATATATATGTACAAACATACCAGCACATATATGCATACCTATGCATCAATATATACACTTAGCACACATTCACACACACACACACACACACACAAACACACACACACACACACATATATATATATATATATATATATATATATATATATATAGCATTTTACATATCTGCATAAAATATTATACTTATTTTCCGAATATACTTCGTAAGTGTCTACTAGGTAGTAGATTTGGAAAATATGCATTACATTCAAACCTAAAGAATATTAATAAAGATAAAACGCGCGAAAATTATATGCAGCTTTAATCCTAAGTGTATTTAAAAAATCACTATATACATATATATATATATATATATACATACTAGCGGTTAAGCCCAGTTTGCTCGGGCCCTATATACTGTTCATAATCTGATGTGCATATATATATATATATATATATATATATATATATATATATATATATATATATATATATATATATATAAATATATATATATATATATACTAAAAAGTTTAACTTATATTCAGGTAACATAAATCAAAAATTTCAAGTGTTTAGATCTAAATTAGCAGAGAAGTTTGGAAGAGTCTGCAATAGTCAATTATGTAAACTTTTCCATCTTGGCAAGTAAAGTTTCTTCCAAACATTGACTATAAATCTGGCTGTATGTCTGAATACCCTTTATGCAAAAATTTAAACTGTTAAGACATAATATTAACTTAATAGTTTTCGAGAGACTGCAAAGGTAAAATCTTTTTGAACTTTGATTCCATGGCAGCCAAATCTTTGGTTAAAAACCGACCAAAATGTTTGCCCTATGTCTGAATACACTTTATGTAAAATTCCAAATGTTTAAACCGGAAACTGGCTTAGTAATTTTGTAGAGACTGCAAAGGTCAATTTTGTTTATAACTTTGACTCCAATTCCGACCCCTTAATATGTATCTGTTGGGGCTCAAATCAAATTAAACAGTGTGATCAAGTAAATTATATCTAAATTTAAAGGTGTTTCGACCCGAATTTGGTGGAGTTTACAGAGGTACAAATTTGGCGGAGTTTTCAGAGGGCAAATTGTTAATCTTTAACCCTTAATAGCGAACTTTCTGGCTTTAATCAGTAAAAAAAAACCAGTGCTCAATGCCCCTGATGTGAAATCTCCAGTCTGTAGACTTACCGAGCAGTTTTGTACACGCACAGACACACACACACACACACACACACACACACACACAGAAAATGTCACTTATATATATATATATATATATATATAAATATATATATACATATATATATATGTATATATATAAGCCTGACGAATCGTATAATAGATGAAACGCAGAATATTCAGTGTAGCTTAATCGCCATATATATTTTATAAACTACTAACTAGCTCTACCTACGTGTTGAGCACTTTCGAAGTAAATACTTAAAGTTTACGCATAAATATATACTGTCGTATATTAGTTTTATGTGAGTAAATGAAGTACCGATTTACTATGCCTCCCCACGAGACAGAGTTAGGCACCAGGGTCGTTTTTTAACGTGGAGGAAAGGTACAAAAATAAAAATTGTCTCAGTCGTGAAGGATTTCTCCTCCACCGAAAGAGAACAAGTGAGTAAATGAAGTAGTTATATATATATATATATATATATATATACATATATATATATATATATATACATATATATATATATATATATATATATATATATATATATAACGTAAATAAAACTTTTTCAGATTACATTTACACATACCATTCATTAATGTCGATTAAAATTTTGAGAGAAACTATTGTGATTTTTTTCTAACTTCTGACCAGAATATTCAAATGTTAGCGGGAGTCAATGAAACAACTAGCAATAAAAAGTAAACGACGAGTAACACCGCCTCCTAAAATGAATTCCACATTTCAACTGTATAATAATAAGTCAATAGTGATTGTTTTTCTTTTAATAGCCGTTACAGGAAATATTGATTTATATATGAACAGACCCCACAATTTTAATAAACCACTGTTCTGCCAGATCAAACATACCCATTTCTGTGTCTCGATACATCTTCTATCATTATCTTCTACCATTATATGTAATCATTTTTTTTTTTAAATCGTCAACCATATAGTAGCCTATTCGAGACCAGACGCACACACACACACACATACACACACATACACACAGACATTCAGCTTTATATTATATTGATATATATATATATATTTATATATATATATATATATATAGATAGATATAGATATATATGTGTATATGTGTATGTATATATATATATGTATATATATATATAGATAGATTTCTCTTTGTGTAATGAATTAACGATGTTTCGACATATATATATATATATATATATATATATATATATATATATATATTATTCTATGTTCCGAATTTTTTAGATGTTTGTTTTCTCATATATTCAGTATTATGCGGACTACTGTGTTTATTCCAACTATTATTTTCTTACTTATTTCCTTAATGTAATCTGGATGTACATCAAAATCATAGCTATTCAAATATAACACAACCCATTAGCTTATGATCCACTCGGCTATTTTTCCGTAAGAAACTCAGAAACCAAATTTAACCCTATATTATTTCCATGATATATTTGGAAAACACTGCGCATACAAGAATTATAAACGATAATAATCCGACCGTACAAAACTGGCTGATTATTATGTAAACAGTATGATAAAAACGTTATTTTTGGAAGATTTCAAATTAGTCATAATATCAGCGTTGAACCTCGTATCTAAGAAGGAATTCATATTTGAAAATCACCACTTATTTCTTTGGTAGTTTTTTTGTTGTATTACTGATGTACTTAATATGAATTATGACACATAAGAATGTACAATGATAAATCTTTGTTTCCGGTTTCGATTAGGCCTGGCCAATTGTTAGCAAAAAGATTAACGTGCAGGAAATTTACGACTGATCCTTATCGGGCCAGGATCGCCAACGGCTTCTTATATCTCTGCTTCTATGCCTAATCTATAAATATAAAAGCGAAAATGGTTGTTTGTGTGGGTATGTGTGTGTGGGTGTGTGGGTGGTCGTGCGCGTTTTCGGATTTTAACCGACTAAAAGGGGGAGGGAGAAGCGTTTCTGCAGCTCAACGGGTTAAACCAGAGCTCGACGTAGAAGGAAAAAAACAATGAAACTCTTACCTTGCGTGGTGAACCTTTCAAGCCTTTTCTTTTTCAACGGGAGTTGCAACGAATTGCCTCGTTGCTTACAACGACAGATCGTCTTTGTAACAGTAACTATGAAACGGGATGCTGGACTAAAACAAAAAGACTAACCAATCAATATCGCCGATAGGGGGGGTATACGCACTAGTGGACTCTATGCAAATGTTAAGTCCGATCCACGTGAGTGGACACAAAAACAAACACTATTATAAAAGTAATCGACCAAACATTTTCAATCCTTTTGCTTGAACGACTGCCACACAGAATTCCATTACTTCACCCCTCCAAATCGAGTTCCGGTAAGTAAAAATTTCCACAGTATGTCCAAGAAAGGCTTTTTTTCGAGAACCGATCGGTCGCCTCACAATTTCTTAAAACTTATATCGCGCCTAAATGATACTATCTACGAGTTAACAACCGAGATCGCCTGTCTATTTAATTTGCCCGACTTTGAAAAATAAATATTCAACAATTTTCGATCGCCACATATGCATTAAGCTTTTTTGTATAAAAAAGAAGCGAACAGACTCTCGGAAAATAAAACACTGTCCCGCATTCAAAGTTGACGTCATTAACACGTCAAAAACGGGCACCTGACAAGTCGCAGGGTTTTTTTCCAGACTTTATTATTTTTCAACTTCGCGTCAATGCTTCGTTATATTTTTAAAAACAAACACCCCCACCAACGATTTACCCAAACACACAAACACACCAACAAACACCCGGGCAACGCCAGGTACTCCCCGCTAGTATTATATAAAAGAAGCTTCATTCGTATGTGTATCTGCGTGTGTGTTCATTTCCTATGGTCTCGAAAATCACTAAACCGATTGTAAAAACATTTCACAGAAAAGTGGTCCATATGCCTTGCAGTGTTCTTAGATAAGATTTGTATTAGAATAGTTTCTATCAGTATCGACAATCGATAATCGAATTAATCCGATCAGAAACGACAAACGATTTTGACCAAATTTAACACATTACACAGCCTAACGCCACAAGTGAATTTGAATAGTTTTATTACAACACAAGCAGAAAGGTTCGATGTAAAAAAAGGCGATATTTTAATATAAAAGGGCGGTATTTGATATGAATCAGTTTAACTCACACGTTCATCATGATATTTTACTTTTAAATTTTAAACTTAAATTATCACCGCACAAAGAGTAAGGCCAGGCGTAAAAAATCAACAGTCATCTGAAATGAATGCTTAAGGCAATATTATGCATGATATTCAAGTGTTGCATTTCAAAATTAAATTCAAGTTATTATATATACTATATGATTGCAAAAATCACCTCTGAAACAGATTACGATAGATTTGTAATAACAAATTCTGCATACAAATTTATTATGTCTAAACTATTACCCATAAACGTATTGTAACTTTCGAACTTCTAAAATAACTGATATAAATTATTTATACATACAAACGTTTGCGTCATAATAAAATCTTACCTTACTTCCTACTGTTGACATTATTACGCCGCCAAGATCTTTAGACTAAGTAGTCTGTATATTCCCTTCTAACACATATGTACTCCCACCGCTCCCAGTCAATAGCCGGTAATTATTAAAGGATTATAACTATATTGCCGGCATAAATCTATTGTACGGCATAATCGCGGTGACACACTGGGGTCTAGTCAGATAACTGGTTAACTAACGTTGATCCTGGCTAGTACCAGATGAGTGACAATTTGGGAATTTTAGGCGTAGTATATGTTCGCTTATCTCGGTACTTGTTTCCCATCGTCCTGAATCTCCATATGCCACTGTAACAATGTAAACTAGGGAGAGATGTGGTTGGGGGATTGCGCAACACTTACCACAAAGAAAATCACGCGCAGGCATCCTTATAGTGGGGATCAATAGTTTGTCATGGCTTAAGGAAGCCTTTTTAATAACTATATTGCCCTGCTACACATATAAACTGGATGAAACACCCATACACATACAACTATTCACACTTCACTATTGAAAAATAATCATTACTCCCTAACATTTTAAGCGTTGTCTTAAGGAGAATATCTTCCCAACATCCTGGAAAACCTCACCAGTTGTCGCCGTATTTAAAAATTCAGAGTCTGGGTCATCTACATTCTAGTACCCACTAATAAATCTCCCGTGCGTCATGAGTAAGTTGATGGAACCTGTATTAAATGAAACGTAATCAAACAGTTAATAAAAGATAAGGTCCTCAGTGACATACAATAATTTTATTCGTCTCGATTTGCAGACGATTTGCTAGCAGTTATATCTCACAGGATAAGGAAATCTCATGAGGAAGGCTTCATTTCCTAGGAAATTGCTCTTGACATATCAAAAACCTTCGATAGAGTATGACAGGAAAGCCGACTTCATAAGATCTCTAGCTACCGTATAGCTGAAAATGTCTTCTCAATTATTAAATCATTATAGTAAATGTTGAGGGGCAAAAATAAAGAAGCTACAAATATAACCTTGGAGTTCAAATCTGTTTCCTGATCTACATAAATTGTCTCTCAAATCAAATTGTAAGATCATTCCTAGGCATTTATGCTGACAACACTATCATCTATGGTCATCAAGAGTCTAAATAACATAATCCTCTCTGATTCGCTCTCCTCTGATATTTAACGTGGTGCAATGGAGACAGAGGTGGTTAATTAAATTTAATGCATCAAAACCAAGCTTCTATCTTTCTGTCCAATTTCTGGCATCACTTGAAATAAATTACTCTCGTCCTGAAGAGGCTCCATGCTTTGACAAGTGTCTGTCTGACATTTATTCCTGATCTGAAATGGAACACGTACATCAAATCCGTTGATACGATTACTGGAAAAATGTGGGATGATACTATCGCTCCGGTAGATATCTCATTGGCGATGCAATTTTGTACCTGTATAAGAGCCAAGTACGTCCTAGAATAGCGTACCGTTGCCATATCTGGGCAGCAGCTGAAAGGAGCAATGTATCCTACATTGACATAGTTCGAAATAAGGTTCAAAGCTTAGCAGGAGATGTCTATTTCTCTTCCTTGAATCATCACCCACAAAAACAATGTTGCGAGCCTGTATCTGCTTCATCTTTATTTTCATGGCAAGTGCTTGTCTGAGCTCCAATCTATGGTCCCCCGTTTCCAAACTTTTACGAAAAACACTTGTTAATCTATGAAAATCATTATTCCCTCACTATTAATCTGCACCCAACACTCCACTCAGATTCCTTGAATAAAGCTTCTTAGAACTGCACGCGTGTAGAATTCTCTTCGTTTTCCCTGCTTTCCAGCTGACTACAATATGGTCGTTTTTATGCCCAATATAAACACGTTCTTGATGAGCCGCGCTTAAGTAATAAAATTTAGCAATTTTTCACTATTAACGATTACTACGATATTGTTTCACTCACTACCATATATTCATTTATCCTTAATCACGAGTGGTGACTTCTTTGTAAAGAAAAGTATAAAATGTACCATGATTTGAAAAGTTACATAAGAATTTATGATTACCTAGAATAATCGTTTTGGACTGTATATTACATGTAATCATGACCTCATAGCGTTTTATTTGTTGCTGATCATTTCAATGAATTTACATTCAATATATTTTGCTTCTGTTTCGGTCTGTCCAAATACCGGCTGCTTTTAATTTTTGTCGGATCATCTTTGTAAATCAAACATATAGTTTATTTTTTGACAATCGCTTATGTTAAGTTGTTGATTGCCTCGCGTAGACAAGTGCACCTTGTTTTAAATTGTCATTTCGGTAAATGTAATACAGCTGCTATCACTGGATTTTCAGCAGCCATATGCAAATGACTAAGTCGGTGTGACGTCATAACATATATAAAAAGATATTTGTTCAGAGAAGAATGTATTCGAGACTTATTTGTAACGCGCTTGCCACGTACACGTATTGGGACGTGTTTGAGACGTAGAAGTATTCTAGATGTATTTTAGACATGAGGGAGCTGAAAAAGACGTGGTCGAGATTATAGAAAACGTGTTAGTGAAACACGTGTTCAGAGAAATGGGAGTTGAGGCGCGTTTTGAACGCTCGAGTGACGTGTCGAATAAATAAAAGGTTATACAAGAGAAATGCACTGTTTAAGTAACATAAAAAATTGTTGTTGGAAATATCCGATATAAAGGCTTTATAAAAAAAGCGCTGACTATGTAGAAAATATAGGAGCAAAATAGCAAACAAAAAAAATTTGGTATAATATTTAAATTCAAAATCACAAACAAAAATGTTTCGTATAATAACCGAAATAAGAACCAAGACAATTGGACAAATAACTGGAATGTAGTCGAGATAATCAAAAGCGCCGGTCTTAGAGAATATCAGATCGAAGCACTAATTTATCCATGTATCTGTCTGTCAATATATGTATCTATCAATAATTATCTGTGTATCTATCTATTTATATATATATATATATATATATGATTGCAACGTCTTGTCAGACGAGTGCCACTCCCTCAGACATTTAAAATCCATGAGCCCAAATGCTGAGGGAGTATCTATACAAATATGATGTTACAGTCTTGGCTTTGTACGACAGCTAAGTCTCTCTCTCGGTTCAAAATGTTGATATCCAGCAACAAGCAAGAGCAAGATAGCCAGCAAAAAATTAACCTGCAGACCAGCTTAATGCGGGTAATTGTCTCCCGCTTTATGGTTTTTTAAATCAGAGATTTGCTTCTCCTAAAAATGTTGCCTTCACCACGGCTTACGGGAGCCCTCTCCACCCCAATACCCATACACACACACACACACACACACACACACACACACACACACACACAAATATACACGATGGTAGATGGCCGTTGACCCAGAAAAAGAGTTCATTCGCCCTTTGGAAGGTCTTGTTTTTAATCCTTCAGGGGGACTAGCTGCCCTCCTCACCAAACAAGTCTGGTGGGGAACAAATTTAGTCGCCGGTGACCCAACCATGAGGCAGGTAGTACTGGGTTACATGGTACCAGTAGCACATGACATGACCTGACATACGTATAACACATCAATTACACTCCCAGCTAAATGAAAATGTTAATGTACCAGATAGAGCAAATAAATCATATATATATATATATACATACATATATATATATATATATATATATATATATATATATATATATATATATATACTAGCATGGGTACTGGCGTTACCCAGGTGTTTGGACAAAAAATACAAGAAAAGTGGTAGTAGGAAGGCATGCTCGAACTCGTACGGCAAAGGAGGAAAATAACGGGGAAAAACCTGACGTATTTGTTGTAGGTTTGAAATTTAGGCTAGAAAACTGAAAGGAGAGGACAAAGTTCGAAAATATCGACGAAAAAAGCGGCCTCTCTGTAGAAAAGTCCCTAACTGAAGATGAAGATAGTCATTTTTAGCCAATTTGTCGTCCGAAAGGTCGAACTGCAAAGCGATACAGGTCTTGAAAAAATCCGCCGCCCCTGTCAAAAGTTTAAGGCAGACATGCAAACATACTTACATATATAGATTTATATATAGGTAATTTAAATTGTCAACCCAAACAGATTAAAAAGCTTGCCTTATCTCTGAATACCCTTTATGTAAAATTTCAAATGTTTAGACCACGAATAGTCTTAGTAATTTGGTAGAGACCGATGCGGTCCAATTATTTTTAACTTTGACCCCAATATTCC
Source organism: Euprymna scolopes (assembly GCF_053919585.1). Taxonomy (NCBI): domain Eukaryota; kingdom Metazoa; phylum Mollusca; class Cephalopoda; order Sepiida; family Sepiolidae; genus Euprymna; species Euprymna scolopes. The sequence goes on along the minus strand of NC_136523.1, from coordinate 53,266,553 downwards.
CTCCTTTACAATTACTGTTTCGGGCTCAAATTAGGTTATTAAGTTTTATCCATGTCCAAGGAACCCATATCTTAAATTTCAAGTGTTTGTCCCAAAATTGTCGGAGGAGTTTGCTAGAGTTCTCAAAGATCAAACCGTTAAACTTTGACACTTTAACCGTACAATTCATGGCCGAAACCAGATTACAAAGATTTTACCACATCACTATACCCTGTATATCTAATTTCGATTCTGTAAACTGAAAATTGACAGAGATATTTTGTAGGGAATTGTACACAGACAGATACACACACAGACATACCCTTTCACTTTTATAGGTATATAGATATAATAATCTATTTATCCAGTCATGTGTTAATAGCAGGAATTTTAAGTTATGTTTTGAAAATATGTAACACTCTGTAACCTGGTCAAGTTTGCACCGGAAGATGGGAAGGGAGTCAGAAAGTGAGGGGTAACATTCCACATGTTCCTGTGTTTGCGCAAGTATATTTAAAGTTTGTATCTTGGCTCCTAAGAGAGGCAGACGCACTAAAAAACAGGTTTAAATTTGGAGGCATAGTAGAACACTCTTAGCCAAAGATCATCGATTACTCCGTTTGCTATGACAGATACCTGGGAGTGAATAAAAACATCAAATATCAGATCATCTTCGGTCTTGTCTGCTAGTGTTTCTTTTTAACAGACGCCAGCTTCCTCGACGATGGTTTATGAATTTCCCAGAAGAAACTATAGCAGAAACAGGTATGTCGTCACGAATTTGTTTCGTGTATTATGCTCTAGCACGCACTCAACAACACCTAGATAAATCATAGGCCGTAAAGTAGACATGTATAGCAAGGACAACACTCTGTGACACAACAAACACAATAATGCATGCATACATATGTTCCGGTTATAATAATAAACGCCAGACATTTCAACACATCACAATGCAAGTATACATAAAAGCGACACGTATATGATTCATATGCTAATTTTGAACCGCATATACACGGTCACATTGATAGAATAGCTATACAACATTCTTTCCCTATTTCTTGTTAGGTCTGTTTTATGCCAACAATATAATTAACTCTAATCCGACGAATACGCACTTATCAGCAACATATATATATATATATATATATATATGTATATATATGTATATATACATGTGTGTGTATATATTCATTCATTTTACATAAACATTACAATGTCGTTACACATTCATAAGCATGTTTCGGTCACTCATTTAAAATTAATTAGAAACCGTTACAGCCGCATTTGCTTAAAGAATAATTTAGTCAATAATATCTTATTACGGACTAAGCTTTTGTATAAGCAATATCGCTTTAAAATGTCTCTAGTTAGTTGTTACTGGCCGAATAAACAGGCTCATGAAACTGTAGCAACATATAAGTGTTTATGTAAAACAAATAAAAAGTGCATCTTGGCCTACTTCGATGTTGAACACTCTTGTTAAAACTTTATTTGATACTTTACCTCTGGAAAATATTAACCTGAAATTATATATATACTAGTATGGATGCTCGGCGTTGCCCGGGTGTTTGGATGTGTATGCTTAGCAAAAAAAAAACGGTCATTTTATTTCAATTTGACCCCTATTATGACTCCTAAACATTTATTGTTTTTGGGCTTAAATCAAGTTATTAAGTTAGCTCCATGTCCTAGGACTATATATATATATATATATATATATATATATATATATATATATATATAAAAGTTCAAGTGTTTGGACCCCAAAATTGTCCGAGGAGTTTGGTAGAGTTCTAAAAGGTCAAATCGTTGAACTCTGACGCGTTACCAGCCAAATTTCTGGCCGAGAACCAATTACATAGATTTTCCCAAATCTCAGTACCCTGTATATCAAATTTCGAGTCTGTAGACTAAAAATTGATAGAGTTTTTGCATAGGCAAATGTACACAGACAGACACACAGCGACACAGACACGTTCATTAAATATATATATATATATATATATATATATATATATATATTGAATTAAGTCGGTCAATTTAGCTCTTATACACAGAAGATCATATAATGATTAGATCACTGAGTGACGTAAAAAATATTTTAAAATAAAAAGTATGAATTTCAGTGTTATTTATTACTTTATATTATCATAATGTCAATTAAAAAAGACTAAGAAAAGTGTTAATGTACCAGATAGAGAAACTAAATGAAAAGTGTTAATGTACCAGATAGAGCAGCTAAATGAAAAGTGTTAATGTACCAGATAGAACAACTAAATGAAAAGTGTTAATGTACCAGATAGAACAACTAAATGAAAAGTGTTAATGTACCAGATAGACAACTAAATGAAAAGTGTTAATGTACCAGATAGAACCACTAAATGAAAAGTGTTAATGTACCAGATAGAGCAACTAAATGAAAAGTGTTAATGTACCAGATAGAGCAACTAAATGAAAAGTGTTAATGTACCAGATAGAGCAACTAAATGAAAAGTGTTAATGTACCAGATAGAGCAACTACATGAAAAGTGTTAATGTACCAGATAGAGCAACTAAATGAAAAGTGTTAATGTACCAGATAGAACAACTAAATGAAAAGTGTTAATGTACCAGATAGAGCAACTAAATCAAAAGTGTTAATGTACCAGATAGAGCAACTAAATGAAAAGTGTTAATGTACCAGATAGAGCAACTAAATGAAAAGTGTTAATGTACCAGATAGAACAACTAAATGAAAAGTGTTAATGTACCAGATAGAGCAACTAAATGAAAAGTGTTAATGTAC
>NC_136523.1:53121286-53261286 GCF_053919585.1 Euprymna scolopes | reverse complement strand
ATAAGAATTGTATCGGATTTTTCTTCATTAAATTTACATAAAAATATATAAATTTGAAAATCTATAAAACTCCACATATCTAACCCCACGAATAAAATTGTGTAAAATACAGCGTTAATTTTCATTACATATCTAAACTCGATATTTCAGTATGCCAACAATTTCAATCGAAGAGAAACCACAGGAAACAGATGGCATAGACGTCTGAAATATCGCCAGGGGGTATTCTGAAAATAAATTATTCAGGCGTAACAAAAATTAATTTCCTTTCCCTAATACAAAAGATTGATAGGTTCCTGGGGAAAAGAGGTATATAGTGAAATGAGACAGAGAAATAGATCGCATTCTTTAAATCCCGCAGCGCTCATATTTGCACTGACCGGAAGCGGTTTCTCAATCCCATATTGACAAAATATACGATATATTTTTGTTTAAATCGATGTCTAAATTTAATGAAATACTATATAGTTGAATAGAAGTAACGATGTTTCGCCCTTCTGGAATTTATATTTGGGTTATAGTTTTATATTGTATTATTTGAATTCATCGGACTACTGTTTTTATTTTGAGTTTGACTTTCATAATCTTTCAGCCGATGTAACTTTCGACCTTCTTCAGGTGTATCGTGTCAAACTTGGGAATGCTCTGTCGAACTCAAATATTTTGATGGAATTTCGAACGGAACCATTTATTTATTTCATTGAGGTAGGCTGCTCTTGTTTCCTCAGCCATGGCTGTATATAGACACTAAGAAATTCGCACACATTTTGGATCGGAAATGATACTTTTTTTTGTTATAGTAACTATAATGCCGTCCGATCCTCTTTTCTGTAATATCATCACATCCTTTTAACCCGAATATTCTATAGTTTCCAGTGGTGTCGCATATAATGTTTTACTAGGCAGAAGAGATGACGTGAAGCTCACCCACATCCTAGGTGAAAATATTTTTTTTGTGGAATCACCAGTATTACCATATGAAATAAAGAATTTATTGAAGAACTTGATTTCTTTTACAATTTTCCTCTGATCTTAATTTTCAATTCTCTTCGTATTAATGGTCCAGCAGATGGAGAAACTTAGTAAGAACACATTTAAAACAATGTCTCGCAATGTTATCCATTAAGGTTTTTGGTTTTTACTAAAGTTAAATCGAGTTAAAATATAAATTCAGATGGAAAAACCAGTTTTTCGATCAAACTGTTCGGTTCCATACATCGCTTAAGCTACAGTTAAAAATAAATTGAACTGCCTTCAACATGAAGGAGTAATCGAACCTACAAATCTTGGCACTATCGTCATTTTAAAGAGGTCTAATGCCAAGGTACTCTCATGTCCGATGTCTTTCTTGGAACCAACGCATTGCTGACCCATCAATGGACTCTAGCCATAGCGGAAGGTTGCTTCTCTAAACTCAACGGTAAAATTCCTTTTGCAGAACTGGACATTTCAAATAGTTGATTACAAATCTTCATACTGTAAACACTCACATAGGATTATTGTAATTTAATCGTCTTTTTATTTAAATAAAGTGTGCTCCGCCGATATTCAAAGCAACTAACTTGATATCTAGGAGTTTCTGGCTAACTTGATAAACATCGTAACAGTCACATTCAAGAAGAACTTCAGTGCCGTTTTATTTTTGTGCTGCATCGAATTAAACAATGTGATTTTTTATAAAGCCATACGAATAGTGCATTCATACAATACCTCAGATATTCCTTTGTCACAAGTACATGTCGATTTTGCCTAATATTTGGTAATGCGAAAAACTATACAAAACTTTTGTGAAATATGTAATTTTTTGGGATTTTTTTTACACAAATTGTTGCAAACGAAGTCTGGATAATATTCAGGCGATAAAGCACATAGTAGTTTAACGGGATACTTTAACGCCACGATCCATTCTCGTCGTAAAATTTGCTCTTAATAATCTCTTACAAAAAATAAAAAATGGAACTGGTAAGCAAATGCACAAATTTTAAGAAGATCTAATAACTTCTTTGTGCTGACCTTTTGCTTAGCATCACTGTGATGGCGGGTGCGCTTGACGATGGAATCAGAGCAATAATACTACATATTGTACTTGATAGAAGCGAAAACCCCATTGCACTCCCATCAAAATCATTAGCGTTCACTGATAGAAAATATACCAAATTGAGAAAATACTATAAATTATCTACGCTGTAATGAAATAGCATATAATGGCTATTATCTTACTCTGATCATAGACCACAATACCCTAACAATATTCTATACAGTGTATATAGAAAACCGCTTACCAAAAGGGCACTAATTATTTCAGATTACGACCTTTCTACAATATGAGACAGAAAAATTTACCAGGCATATGCTTTACCCAGAATCATCTCTTTTCATAAAAAACTGTGATCTGCACTGTTACGCTACTATATCTGTGCACCCGAAATTGTCACTAGACTTTTATAAACTGTGAGATCGCACGCTATATAATCCAACATGATATATGAGGCTAGCTGCAAATCTTTTCTTACAGAACATTCTATGTTTTCATTTCATAAGCTGACAAAAAAATTGTGTGGCACAATAACGTAGTCCATGTCCAGGGTATGGTGACTTCTGTATTAATGACCCTTGTGCCTAACTTGGTCTGCACTTTTATGAAGGCAAACACGCATATTTCAGTGAGAACATTTTTTTTTAAGGTTAAAACTGTCGGCACACGATGATTGAGAAGTGTTTATGAGTCCAGCGCACAATGAAATTAAACTATGTTGACATTATAATTTGAAAAACAAAATATGGGCGATGCCACATCTTTTTTCGCTCTGTCTCTCTCTGTCTCTCCCTCTGTTATTCTCTGTCTCTCTCTTTTCTCTCTTTCACTTCTTTTTCTCTTTTTCTTCATTGAAAGAGAGAATTAAATACAAGTTGATTGTTTTACAATAGTTGAAGCTTGCACCCTTTACGCGCGGGATATAGTAGTTTGGTGTACACGCAATGCGTCAACTAAATATGCTTCCTACTTGTTAAGTGTTGAATAAATCATATATTTTGTTTTTAAATATAAAGCATTTGTTCGCTATTTTTGTATAAGCGTTTGATTTCAGCCAGTGGTTCCTCCCATTAATGCGACGACAGAATAGTGCATGTAACGATCAAATGAACACCCAAGAAACGACCCATGCCGGCCGGTTTTATCCGACGACATATCGACCAGTTGCGTTGATGTTTCCATGTGCCGATCGTTAGATATCGTTGGATATCGTGTCTAACACCAGGGGAGCTTGATGCGTTCCCAGGACGTTTCTCAACCAAGCAACTCTCCGCGAGAAACGATAGAACCATACGTGCATTGACCAGTAACTTCAACTATTTTTTTTTTTTGGCGAAGATCTTAATCCGAAATCCATATAACACTCCTGCTGAAAGTGATGCTGTCATATTAAAACCCTAGAACGGAGTTTTCAAGAAAGTTGATCATGGCCATCATAGGATAAATCGGATGAACAACTTTGAACAGGGATCTGAATATTTGCCAAGCATAAGCAAGCAGTTAAATAACTTGTAAAGAGTTGTAGCAAATGGGAAATACTTGGGAAATCTACTCGAAAACAATTGTGCATCCATGCAATACAGCAGATATTCCTTTGTCACAAGTACATGTCGATTTTGCCTAATATTAGTTAATGCGTACAGTAAAGTGCTAGAAATCTTTCAAATAAAGCGTACGAGCCTGAATGAAACTGTACTGAAACTACAATAATTTTGCAGCAGGTTGCATTTCCCGAAAATTCATGTTTCTGGTAATTGTACTGCATTTACCTAGACACAATTATCCGACTTCTGTAAATGAAATATGCTACACAACTTAAGTTCTTTATTTTTTCACCCACAGTCCGACGGACAAGTTGTGCGGTTTTTCGACACACTGCGAAGAAGACGTCACTAAAGGACATATAGAAATATTTCTAAGTAGGTACACAGCTACTAAAATCCAAATTGTTCAAATGGAAAGTTCTGATAAACAGAAAATACTTTTGCGAATTAATGTTATCTGTATATAAAAACACGAATAATACAAACCCTGACTAATCGTGCTCATGATCATCGCATTAATTTATTTCTCGGGCAATCTCTATTGGTACAAAATTATCGCAATGGCAAACCAGTTTCGTCAGTTATACCTTACAAAGAGACAAGGAAATGACGTAATCATTCCTAAAATGTTTACAAGAGATATTTGAATTAGCCCAAGCAACAATCAGTAAACAAAGTAAATTTTATAACAAAGTTCAAACCAGAGGGGCGCTGCAAATGTGCAAACAAACCTCCTCATCACCCCAACCTCATATTTCGAAGAGAAGGTGTAAAAACAGAATAAGAAATAACTCTAAAAAATAAGGTCGCAGCAAGAATGCGGATTCACATTATTTACCGTAAAGTTACCATTTTTGTTATTAACTACCAGAAAGCCCAGACGTTCCTCGGGATTGAATGATGACTAAGTAATATTTTACACTCCTATATGTTTTATTGTAATCGAAATCCATGAAATCGCCCGGGAGGAAGCTTCAAATGCCTCCATGCAGTAACGTAGCCCAAAATATCTCTTAGTCTACATTGCACTCTTCTGTCATTTTCTTTACTTTTTTATATAAACTTTTGTGTTTCCAGTTAACGAAAAAAAAAACATAAAGAAATTTGCGTGCGGGGTTTCAGCTTACAGACCACATAAAAAAAACACACGTGAATTTTCAAGTCTTTAATGAAAAAAAATTTAGAAATTTTCGTGCGGAGTTTGAATCTACATACCACTTTATACCAAAAAAAACACCCAGACCCCCCCCAAAAAAAAACCCTATCAACTTACCAACTGTATAATTTTCACAGCCCGTTGTTCTATCCTTGTTGCTAAGCGACAACATGGAAAATAGCTTTAGCGATGGTAGATAAATTAAAAGAACGGCTTCGATTATCGATTATAGGTAATTATCGGGGCTATTCTGAGACAAAGCAGAACTAAGATCACCCCAACATTATACACTAAAGTGTAAAATTTAAAGAAAATATGTTCAGCCGTTTCGAAGCCTATGAGGAAGGAACTTGCGCACACACGGACAAAGTTGAATTTATATAACTGTACAGAAGAGATAAATATTTTTATTCTCATACAGAGATTTATTTTTCAATATTAAAACCAAAAACAAACGGCATTACACTATGAACACAACAAGGAGGATCCCCGGATGTTCGACACTTCCAATATTTTCTTTATCCTCATCAAAATAATGGAATCGCATACTCTAAAAATAAATCGATTGATTGATTTCTCTAGTCGCTTACCACAACGGCACAACGGGAGGAAGCTAAATCCGCTCCCATGTAATGATTGTACACAATAGATTGTAGTCAACAATACTACTGTTGATTTCTTAATACCAATGTTATATAACCATTTAAATAAAAGTTAAAAATGTGAATGTCAAGTATCAGCGTTAAATCGTGCTATAAAATAGCAACTAACATCAGAGTGGTTCCTACCTTTTCAAATGAATCTCCTATAGGTTTACGTCGCGCACTCCTGCGTGTGTGGAAGAACAAATATTTTTAATACCCTGTGATGAGATGCTAAAAATACATAAACTTTAGTCGGAATCTTTCTTTCTTGTGATGATGATTTCTTGAGATTATTGATTTTTGATATTATTGAAGTGATTCGGATACGAAATTATCTAAACACCCTTAGACACATAATGTACATTAAGGATGTAATAACTTCCCATCCATACAGACACACAGAGTAAGAACACTTCTTATATATTTATATATATAAGCTTGGAGCAAAATAATGCCGTTTATATATATATATATATATATATATATATATATATATATATATGAACAAATGATTAATAAAACATGTTAAAAGACATCTTGAAAAAGAGTTAAAAACATATTTTCTGCATTTTGCTAATTCCTGCCGTCTGATGAGAAGGAGAGTATTTCTTCGAAACTCCGCAGATTAAGGACTATCCACTTATCTTGTGCTTCATTTTTTAAAATTAAATATGTTTTTAACTCTTTTTCAAGATGTATTTTAACATGTTTTATTAATCATTTGTTCATATTATAAGCTCTATTTCCTTTTCGGTTTTATTGACCTTTTTACATCTGACTGAGTTTATTTTACTTGTAATTATTAACTCTTTAATATTTATAATATATTTTAAGTTTACCATTTTGATTACCTTAGTAAACTTATTGTAACTTTTATTATATATATATATATATATATATATATGTACGTCAAAAAAACTACATTATATTTATATGTATATATGTATATATATATATATATATATATATATATATATATATATATATATATATATATATATATATAGTAGTGCCTAATATGTATGCAGTGAATAGTTAATATTGCAAATTCCGTGTATAATGAACAGCGCAAGCCATGACATCGTATAATCGATTGCTTACTATGTTCAAGGGGCTTTCTTCTGACCACATGTCTATATTTCATGATGAATTTCGCATAAGGAAGTTGAATTGGATGATAAGAAGTTTATTTCCGATAAGCCGATTTTTATATTATTTCGCAGGTTCCATGAAAGGTCAAATACAACAATCGATTGATTTCATATTAACTAAGAAGAGATCGATTACTGCCAGTTGAGAGGGATCAGCGACCAGATGGAAATCATCAGATTATTTATAGGGATAGGTGTGGAATTGATCCATGGAAGGAAAGAACATTAAACCCTGAAAGCGTGTGAAATAAAACATTACTAGATTAAATAGACATGTGAATTGGTCGCTGCTTCAGATTCGATCTAAACAGGAAAAGTGCAAGCTATTCTACACTTTACCGAACGCCGTAACAGTTAATAGAGTGACTACTATGCAATTGACACTTATTAATAATAAACCTACACAATGCAATTGTAAACTGTAATAGTCCAAGAAACTTGTTGCTGAACGACTGCATAAGTGCAATAAGTAGAAATGGTAATTAATAAAAACCTGAAGAGAGTGCTCAATACTATTGTAGAGCAAATATGCGTTTTATTTTTTATTACCGTATCTTTCTGTTAAGTTACATTATTTTTTCAGCAACCCGGCCGTTTTTTTTGGCCGTCTGTAGCTTCCTCAGACTTTTACAGAAATGTTCGTTATGCTGGGATAAAAGAGTGAATGATGTCAGGAGGGAGGTGCGAGAAGAGCGGAAAAAAGTGGAAAAAGGGGAAGGGAACAAGGGGGAAAGGTGGGAGAGGGTGCTTGGTATGTCGGTAATGTTTTAGTTTTGGAGTTTAAGGGTCTTAGTTGATTGTGGGAGAGGGTCTGGGAAGTTCATTTCTGGTGTGGCTAAGCGGCATAGGGATACATGGAGGGGGTATGTGGGGGGAAGGAGGAGGGGGCTTACTTTAAAGTTCAAATCTTAATGTTAAAGTTTTTGGCGTCTCGTTGGTTAGATGATTTCTTGATAAGTATGTCTTCACCTGTTGGGTGTTCGCTTAGGTTCGGAGGCGGGGGGGGGCTATGATTCGGTTTATTTATTTGGTTTTTATTTGTTGTTAATTGTTGGGAGAGGGTTAGCTAGCAACCGTGCGCACGAGCACACACATACGCACGTACACAAATATATACTAAAAGAAATGTTCACATGTACACATATATCTCCGCCCTGGCGTGCAAATATATGCACATATTCGCGCATGCATGCATAGACACCCGCGCCGCTTCTGCTGACGTCAAATTTCCCTTTAGGTACTAAAATTGAGTACGTGTGCGTAACCATGGATGCGCTCATACACAGATACATACACACATCGACACCCATACCCCCAAGGAGGCGTATACACGGGCCTACATGCAGGTATTGATTCAGGCATACTTGCACCCCCACGCATAAATGCAAGCACATGCGCACATACAGATACTAATACTCGTGAACACATACATCGACATATATACAGCTGCACGCTCTCACACACGTATGTGGACAGCAGGCAGCGGGCACATATACTCTCACATCCACACACGTATACATAGGTACGTGCACATATACATCGATTACCAATGTACACACGGACGCGCACGTGGATGTACACGTGCGTCTATACACACATACCCACCCAGATATACAGCCAGTTATTGGTATATACATATTCGCCTACATAGATGTAAATCTAAGTTCATTTGTGGGTATATAGGCGCAATACTTTCGTTCGATGTAGACATGATTATACATAGATATGAGCATGAACTCATTCCCAGGATCATATACATAATATTTTCATTTTCATTAGTGGGTTTTTTTATGGCTAGATGTGGGTGCACACGGAAGCGCCAGCGTACACCTCCGCATACATATACATACCCACAGATGCACGCCCCCAAACGTATGCATGTACACGGATATACATGCATACGCTCTCATTATATACATCTGCAAAAATACACACCCACACTCACTCATTCGCCGATATGTGCGCACGCATATACATAAAGATATATAGCGTGACAAGCCATAAATATGGGCACAGGTTTTATCCACAAATACTTACACACGCATTAATAAACGCCCACGTACCCGGGATAGTGACCCTAGGTTGTCGTGCTTATAGATTTGAGGAGGAGTTTGAAGTAGTTTATATAGGGATTGAGTGCTGTAGTTATTGTTCTAAGTTAGGGCATTTTGTTTTTTAGGGTATTATCGATCAGTTTAGGCGGAAGGCTATATTGGGGTGTCATGATCTAAGGTATGCGTCTATGCACATAGGGCATCGGTCAGTTGTACATTTCCATGCGTACTTACCTGTGCAGGTGTAAATCCACATAGTTGTATGTAAACAATTTCCGTGTACAGTCGTGGGTATTGCATGTAGGGTGTGTTGAGGTTAGACAGGAGGTTCGCTAGGGGGAGGGGAGTTGATGCCAATTATTGTATGGTTATGTGGGATGAGGTTATGTGGGGTTTAGAGTTGGTGTTGATTGGGGGTAGGTGTTATTTTGTTGGATTTAGGGTGATTCTTAGGGGGAGGGGGTAAGGTGGTGTGGGGGGAATTGGTTAAGGGGGTTTGGTTGAGTATATGTCATGGTAGTTGTGGTAGGTTGTTGTATTGGATGTATAATTTAGGGGATTTAAGGTGGTGTTGTCTAAGGGATGTTTTAGAGAGGTGTATAGTTGCTAAGGAGGTGGGAGTTGTTATGCCTACAGTTTATGGTGGTTTCCTGTTTTTTTGTTTAGTAATTTGTCTCTGTCTTTAAAATTGGAGCTAAGGTTTCTCGTTTAGCCAGAGGAGACATGGGCAGTTTAGGGATTTACATGTGCTAGATTTTCTAAGGATTTCCCATTTAATGGTTGGTGTAAGGGTATTTATGGTTAGATGTAGATAGTGGGTAGTTAGTGAGGTTTTGTTAGGGTGATAGGGTTTGTGAAGGAGCATTTATGTACTCTGAATCTATCGTTAAATGAGATGCCGGCCAGGCCAATATAATATTTTTGTCGTTTGGGTTTTCTTTATGTGCGATTGTGGCTTTATATACTACTTCTGCTTGCAGGCATTGTTGATTAAGTTGGAATTCCGATTTGTTGGTGCGTTTGCACTTGCTCTTGTTGGCGTTGTTTGTATTTTCATCTTTGTTAGTTATTTTTATGTTATGTCTCTTGATTATTTGTTCTAGGTTGTCCGTGCCACTGTAGCTGAGTTTAATTGGGTGTTTTGTTGAAGATTTTGTGTAGTACGTGGCTGTGTGGGAAGTGGTTGTTTACTAGTTGGAAGAATTTACTGCCAAGTTCTGTTTTGACCATTGTATTGAGGACCAAATTATTTTACTAGTTCTATTTCTCTTATTGGAGGTATTGGGTGGATTAGATTTAATGTAATTGAAGGTGGTGTTTGAGTGACCACTTTCCTTACATGCATTTTCGTAGAAGGGTTTGTGTTTGTTAAAAATTTCGGGTTTGGAGGAGTTGGTGCTAAGTCTTTTTTCGATAGATGTGGGGATGTGTTTTATTATATGTTTTGGGTGGTTTGATAGTTGGTGTATATAGAGTGGGTAACTACTGTCTTGGGTGTAGGGTTCGTATGTGTTGCTTGAGAGGTTGAGAGTTACATCGAGAAAGTTGACGGTTTTTATGTTGGATTTGATGACTAGTTTTAGGCCTATTCTTGTAATTTCTTTAGTTAAGGGTTTCATTATTTTTTCTACATTTGGGGTCATTTGAATTTTCAACTATTATGAGGCTATCGTCTCTATATAGTCCTATGTTTTTGTTATTTATAGTGTTAGTTAGGTTGTATAGAATGAAAGGACCGACAAGATCAGTTGTTTCTGCTGAGTCTGCCGCTTCCATTGACAGGTCGAATGATCCGGATTGGTCCTTCTTAGTTCATTGGGTGCCTTGGCTAATTAGGACTGTGTTTTGGGACTGTTTTATAATGTCCATTTCGCATGGTTGTAGGTCGGAGAGTAGAGAGGCAAATTCTAAGGCTTCGTCAAACATTTCTTTTGATATGGAAGGATTGTAGCTTTCAATATCGAACTGGATGAAGGCGGCCTTCTTTTTATTTTGGATGTTGTTGAACCATTCTATGGTGGTTTTAGTATTTATCCACTTGTTTAGTTCGTATTTGGTTTTAATTTGTAAGTTAATTCTTTCCAGTATTCTTTTGCTAATTTTTCCTATTTCGGGCTTAGTGGGGTTTATGAGTCTAGTTTGAGGTTTTACCTCGAAGTGGGGTTTGTAGTCCTTAAGCAATATATAGGCTTCTTTGTTCGCTAGGTTTCCGACTCTGTTGCTAATGTTAAGTGTGTCAGTTATGTTTTTGCTATCTTAATTTACGTCTTTGATTAGATCTATATCCGATTTTTTATAGTTGGTGATGATGTTTTCTTTAAGCAGTTTTAGGTATTTTTGTTTTTGGCTTTTGTAGAAGTTATGTGTCTTGTCAGCTTTGACATACAGTGATTTGGAGGAGTTTATGTTTTTGACTAGTTTGTCTAGGTGGTGTTGGAATGTTTTTTTTTTCTGTGGCGAAAGGATACTTTGTTGGTAAGTCCCGTGAGATATGTTTCGATGTTGTGGAGTAGGTCAATAATTGGGGCTGTATCCTTATTGGTGAATCCGTGGTAGTCTTTGTGGTTGTTCCCTTTGACTTTTCTGTTTAGAAAGAAATATGCTTTCCATCGTACCCTTCTGATTAGTTCTTACATTCGTAGGGTGAGGTTTAACAGGTAGTTTGTTTTGCTTGTCGTTGGTATGTTTTGAGAGACAAGTTGAAGTTCACCTTTTCCATAGCGTAGGATAATAGTCCAAGTTTTTACGGTATATTGCTCAACCGAGTAGGAGCAAATATTGACTATAAATGGTAATTAATAAAAACCTTAAGAGAGTTTCCAATACTGTTGTAGAGCAAATATGCGTTTTATTTGTTATTACCGTATCTTTCTGTTAAGTTACATCATTGTTTCAGCTACCTCTCCCCCTCCATGTATCCCTATGCCCTCAGCCAAACCAGAAATGAACTTCCCAGACCCTCCCTCACAACCGCCGAAGGTCGTTAAACTCAAAAACTAAAACATTACCGACATACAAAACACCCCCTCCCACCTTTCCCCCCTTGTTCCCTTCATCTTTTCCCCCCTCTTTTTTCTGCTCTTCTCGCACCCCACCGCTGACATCATTCACTCTTTCATCCCATCATAACAAACATTTCTGTAAAAGTCTGGTGACGCTACAGACGGCCAACAAAACGGCCGGGTAGCTGAAACAATAATGTAACTTAACAGAAAGATACAGTAATAACAAATAAAACGTATATGTATGTATGTATATATATATATATATATATATATATATATATATATGTATATATATATATATACATATATATATATATATATAATTTTAATTTATTTATGTGTTGGCTATTATAATCGTCATAAACATTAAGGAGGCCATGCTTCCGTAAAACGGTTATTCCTATATCTATCTATCTATCTATCTATCTATATATATATATATATATATATATATATATATATATATAAAAGTTAACGTGTCTGTGTATCTGTTTGTCTGTGTGTCTGTGTACATTTCCCTACGCAACAACTCTGTCAATTTCAGTCTAGAGACTCGGAATTTGGTATATAGGTTACTCTGATTTGGGAAAATCGATGTGATCGGTTTTGGGCCAGAAATTTGCGGATTAAGGGGTGGAAGTTCAACGATTTGACCGTTGAGTATTCTACCAAACTCCTCCGACAATTTTTGGTCTACACACTTTAAATTTTAGATATAGGTTCTCTTGGACATGGATCTAACTTAATAACTTGATTTGAGCTGAAAACAATAAAATTTAAGGGGTCATAATTGGGGTCAAAGTTTAAAAAAAATTGACCTCTGCGGTCTCTTCCAAATTACTCAGACAATTTTTGGTCTAAATATTTTAAATTTTATAAAAAGGGAATACAGAGATAGGGCAAGCTTTTTCATCAGTTTGGGTCGAAATTTTTTAGTTAACAATATATATTTGTATGTATGTGTGTTTGCATGTCTGCCTTAAACTTTCAATAGAGGCGACGGATTTTTCCAAGATCAGTATCGTTTTAAAGTGTTCAATGTTTCGGAGCCGGTCCAAAAAGTATTTAAACGCAACAAACATTCTTTCATCCCTTTTCCCTTCTTTCGTCTTCTGTTCTTGCTCCGACGTGACACGAGAATATGCTTCTCGTTTTCCTCTCATCGTTGCTTTCAAATGTGTCGAAATCATAATTACACATGCCAGACGGGCACTCAAAAATTACACTTACGTAAACACGCACCCATTCCGTACATTCTCTATAAGAATTAATAACAACAGATTACTTTCCTCAATCGCCTTCAAAATAAGTCGAACTTCACCAGTTAAAAACACAAACACCATGAAATAAGGACATTATTTTCATACAAGACTTTCACCTTTTAATCTTATTAATTTACCGAAGGACTTTCATCTAACATGATCTTTTAATATTAATAATTCCACAAAGGATGTTTCACCTTCTGTGGGCATTCTAATCATAATGATGTCTCAAGAACTCAAACCGATCGGACCTTTTCTTTTTCATCTTGTTATTTTTATTAAAAAATAAATGCAGTTAATTTTAAACGAGAAGAACGTGTCATTTTGTTTTATTCCTTTTTTTTTTATTATTTTGCTTGGGACGGAGAAATTTAATTTCACTTATACTTCTTTTCCCCGATAGAGGTGAGCTTTATATCTTTATAGAAATATGGTTTCCTTTATCGGGCGGTGTTCTTCCTAATATTGCTTAACACAATGGTTTGCTTGATTGGTAAAAAAAATGCACCTACGTTTATGATATTTAATGCGCCTCATCTTTTTTGTAATTAACATAAGTATGTTCCAACAGCCGACTCATACAGTTTTTGAATTCAAATAGTTGAACAGCCACGTAGACGGGAGTAGTGCAATTAAAAAGAGATGTCTTGTATCTTGTGGATTTTATGTTTCTACATAATCACCATCATGTATAGTGCACTTTTGCTCGCGATGAACGATAATTATGTATAGGGTTAAGAGCGCACATTTCCATATGACGGTCGTTCCAAAAGTATACCCTCCTCTTTTTGAAACACAGACAGTTATAAATTTACGACGACTGGCCTTAAACTATTAATACAATCGACATTGTCTGCAATTTATGGTAACAATTTATGGGTTTAATTCCACACGCTATTATTGAAGCTCACTACTCCAAAACCCGAAACATTGCTGTGAAATTGTTTTAGTATCTGAACAACATGCTTTTTTACTCAAATCAGAAGCATTTTGTTCGCGCGTGATGTGACGAGATATATTATTTCTTTACAAAATCATTAGCATATAAAAAGAAGCAGAAGCGCATGTTTTGGCTGCCACCGGACACTGCATGCTTTGAAAAATCAGATTCCTACTTAATTTCAGGCATTACAATACAATCAATATAATTCAATATTTATTGTATTACACCCAGATAGAATGTCTCTGGCTTTTTAGTATGTTCGGATTTGGTGTCATATCTTATTCTAATTGAACGCTTGTATTACTAGGATTCTAAGGAGTTTTGTTCTTATATGAAGTGATATTTTAACAATATTACGATGGATAAACATTCGGCTTTCTTCAAATTCATATTGTTGAACATAATAATCTTTAGTCGAACTTATGAATCTTTCTGCTGAACTCGGGAGTCTGCACAAAATGTCGAACGGAACACTTTATTTAACGCACAGGAGTTGCATGATTTGATTACCTCACCCGACTGGAAAGATGCCGTAACTAATTTGGAATTCTATTATTGAACGCCGCCCGCACTAAGAATTTAACCTGCGTTCTCTGGTTGTGTTTAACTTTACACCAAATGTTTAATATGTATTTTATCAACTACGCCACGATTATATGCAGACAAAAAAAAATCCGGATTCCGACAGAAATATTCTCGAGTTCGACACGACACACCTGAAGAAGATCGGAGGGTTGGATGGTTGTTTTGGTTTACGGCATATCAACCCTTTTCAAGCTATTTAATGCCGAATCCATTGATTTTGAAGAACAGTTTTTAAATAGAATACATTTGTATTTTTCAAGAAGGTTTCTATTTAACCCATAGTTGGGACCCTTACAGGTACTATCACTCCGGGTCAGTTTGGACCTGGGAGCAATGGCAATTAAGGGTGGCTCCACCATCCACAAAGCCCGCAAGCTGGGGGCTCACCATCGGATATAGCTTAAGATCATATCCACGATCGAAGAAGATTGGAGGTTACAGTGACCCAAACGATGTTGAAATAACATTAAAGACGAGCGCAGTAGTCCGAAAAAACATTATAATATGAATTATAAATTTTCATTTAAAAAGTTTAGAAACGTTAATAAGCCACAGCATCTTAATAATATTCCAAAAAATAACGCACATTCTCCTTGTCCAAGATGAACCGTAAATCTAAAAGCGATTGGGATATTTGTAGTGTGCCATCTCCATGTGTCTTGTACGTTATAGATGGTATAAGAGTTCAAATACGAATGGCAGGGTTTGATGGAGTCAATGTTGGAATTCTTGAACAGACACCCTCCATTTTCATAACTCTCTGACAGCTAAATCAAATAAGGAAGAAAAAAGCTTTTAGTTAGAAATGGTATCGCCTTACACTGATACGACGACGCGGAGAGAAATTACCGAGCTTGACTGGAGATGGCAGCTGTCGTAATATCGTAAATAAACCGGTACGTATCCAGCGTTTTTCGAGATTGGATTAAAACAACTCTAAGTTACAAGCTCATCAAAAACGTTCTGAAACAGCATATAAAGTTATGTATACAAACTAATCGTATATGTATGATAATTATAATGTTATACACGAGTATGAGTTACATGTACATACGGCGCAATCACGTTTAAACACCGGTTTTCGCCATATAACTAAATTAAGCAACGTTGAGGCTGGAGAATAGCAGATGGATAACTATTTGGGAAGGCGATGCGCTGTATGTACCGCGAGGTAAAATACCAAGTTGAATAACTGACGCGGTCTATCCTTCTCTCAAATGTAGACGGGACTCTATTGTCGTGGTAGGCACACTAATCTACTGATAGCTTTACGGTAAAAATACTCTTGATAGAACTGATGAAGCATCCAGTATTATGCTATCGACAAAATTCTATATATACTACAAACTCGTGTAGTGAGTTCAATCTAAGCTATAGCTGCGCTGAGGGATGGATGAGTTCCATGTAATAAAATAAAAGCCTGGTGCCACGCATTGACATAAAATCATTTTATATGTTCGTAATCAAAATTACATGAAATAATCTTATAAAAATGAAGACTTGAAGCAATAACAAGAGTTGGATATTTTAAAGTTGCAATAATATATTTGCAGATTTCATAATAATAAAGAAACAATGATTCAGTTCAACAATATTATTAACGACAAATATTTACAATTAACGATAAACAATGACCTTCATACGTGAAATGCTTAACAAGCAAGGATGCGATTATGATATGTTCAGGTAAACGGTCGGTGAGTCATATAGTCGGTTTGTTTACAGGAGAGTGAACTTATTAAAAATATAGAAACCAAGAGAAACATTTTCAATATTTGAAATGCGAAACATCAGAAAAATAATATAAACTTTTATAAAAGATGACCCGTTATTCGGTGTTCTTCTATCTCCGTTCACAGCGTTTTAACCACAAAAAGAGAAGGGAAAAATTTAAAAAGTTGCATCAAACCCTGTTTACAAGATTATGTCTAATTTATAACCAATGCACACAACCCCGTTCGCAATGTACATTACAAGTTCTATTAAAATCTGTATACACACTAGCCGACAACTCCACGAACAATTACATATATTTAAGGATACGTCTCATGTATATATTTAACGGCGGATACGGTACGTGTATACATACTTTAATTTTATAAGACACTGGACATATATTTATACTCTATAGCCAAGTACAAACGTATTCGTTATTTATATTCACACGGTATATGACATAGATTTGCAGATATAGAATAGTGTAGAACAAATACGGTAGTTATTCCAATCCAGACAACTGAGTCTTAAAAAACAGTTTTCAATGGATAATATATATATATATATATATACATATATATTATATATATATATATACATATCCACGCACAAACACACACACGCACACACATACACACACACACACATATATATATATATATATATATATATATATATATATGGATAGAGAGAAAAAGAGATAGATAATACTTTTTCACTTAGTAGTGAACTTAATTGTATTAACAGTGAATATAATATGTGAATAAATCCTACGTTAATTACGATTACCGTGGAGTAATATCTCTTTCGTTCTGTGTCATACGTTTTGTATTATATATAGATACACACATTGTATACTTCCATCGCCACAGGACCATTTTAATAGACAAATGTCTGAGGGGAGTGTCTATACACAGATGACGTTACAGAGTCTTAGCTTTGTACGACAGCTAAGTCTCTCTTTCGGTTCAAAATGTTGAGATCCAGCAACAAGCAAGAGCAAGATAGCCAGCAACAAGTAAAACTGCAGACCAGCTTAATTCGGGTACTGGTCTCCCGCTTTATGGTTTTTTAAAGCAGAGATTTGCTTCTCCTAGAAAGGTTGCCTTCACCACGGCTTACAGGAGCCCTCTCCACCCAAACACACACATACATACACACAAACACACACGGTGCTAGTTGGCCGTTGACCGCGAAAAAGGGTTCATTCGCCCTTTGGTAGGTCTTGTTTTTAATCCTTCAGAGAGACTAGACACCCTCCTCATTAAACAAGTCTGGTGGGGGGGACCAGTTTAGTCACCGGTGACCCGACCATGAGGCAGGTAGTACTGGGCTACATGGTACCTATAGCATATGACATGACCTGGCACACATTGTATACATACATACACACACACACACACACACACACACACATATATATATATATATATATATATATATATATATATATATATACACACAATGTTATCCATACATGTTTATATACAGTGTGCAAAGAAGTGGCCATTTATATTTTATTGACAAAAAACAAATGAAAAGAAAACCAACAACACAGATCGTGTATATTAAATAAGCATTCATATATTAACCTATTCATGCTTTTATTTTTATTTTCACATAATTACCTATTTAATGAAAATTATAAGTAAACATTGGTATGTAAAAAAGCAATCTCTTGCAATATATTTATTCATATAATGGCCTTTAGCTTTATACAAACTAGCATTTCAGCCCGGCGTTGCCAGGGTGTTTGGAGGTGTATGCTGAGCCCAAAAAAGGGTTAATTTTTTTTTTTAATTTGACCTCTATTATGACCTCTTAAAACGTATTGTTTTGGGCTCCAATCAAATTATTAAGTTAGACCAATGTCCAAGAACCTATATCTAAAATTTCAAGTGTGTAGACCGCAAATTGTCGGAGGATTAAGGTAGAGTTCTCAAAGGTTTAATCGTTGAACATTGACCCCCTTACAGCCAAATTTCCGGCCGAAAACCAATCACATTGATTTTCACAAATATCAGTATCATGTATATAAAATTTCGAGTCTGTAGACTTAAAATTAAACAAGTTATTGCGTAGGGAAATGTACAAAGACAGACAGATAAACAGACACACAGACACACAGACAGAATCGTTCACTTTTATAGATATATAGATAGGCTCTCTTTTGAATGAGAAAAATTTCTCATGAATTAACTGGTGTATTATTCCGTTTTCATATATAGCTGCTTTTAGTTCTTCTTTACTTTTGAACAGGCCATCGTTAATATTTGGGTGGCAGTGCGGTAACTGTGCTGGTCAGCTTTTTAAAGTTATGAAATTTTCTCTATAATATTCTATTGAAATCTTGCAAGTGTTTCCTGGACAAAAATATAATCGCAACGTTCCAATGTACAAAACCTTCAAATAGAATGAAATAAAAAAGATCTTAGTATGTTGCGGTAATATGCTTTGTAAATTTTCCCATCTATGATGAACTAAATTTCTGAAGTCATAATTTGAAAAACACCCCCTCAAACCATGGCAAGCCCTCCCTAAATTTTACAGTTCCGCAAACATTTAAGTAACGGTTTTAACCATATTTTTTGGTTCTCATCAAAATTCTGTATTATTATAATTTGATGCCTAATTTAATATCATGGTTAGAGTTTCCCCCACTGGAGTTTTTTTTTTATCATATCACTTACTTTCCTCTAACCGATATTTGATATGTCAGAGTTTTAGTAACGGGTTTATAAAGGATCACGAGTATAAAACAATATCATTTAAGTAGTTTCTAATAGTTGAATGACAGCAGTTCACATTCTGTTATTCTAATTTTGGTGTCAAATATATACATACAAATTATACACTGATAATATATAATTTTAAAAATACACTATTCTAGTCAGATTTTTTTTAAGCTTCGATTACCACTAAAGTGAATGATTATGACATTTTTATATGTTTTTCTCATGATCTTGTTGACGGTTAAGGCAACTATATAAATTGTTGCTTTCAACAGAAGAAACCATTTGCTGTTCTTTTATTGAGCACTCCTAATAAGCTCATTAAGTTCGTTAGTAATCGCACCTGAATAGATTAAACCTGGTAACAATATATATATATACATAAATATATATATATATATGCATATATATATATATATATAGATGGATAAATATTTATATATATGTATTTATAAATATAGATATGTATTTATATATATATTTATATATATATATATATATATATATACATATGCATACATATAAATACATGTATGTATGTATATTAGGTTAATGAAAAGTAATGTCTGATTTTACTTCTTCCTTAATGCATTTACAAATCGAAAAAGAACCATTAGAATTGACACATTTTTGCCAACGAGAAACAAGTTTATTTATCCCATTAGAATAGAAATGGTAAGTTCCAGAAGCGATAAAGTCATTAAAGGCCGATTCGGCATCATCGCGGATTTGAAGCATTTTTTGCGCAGAAAGCTGTCGAGATGCTTGAAAAAAATCTAGTGAATTAGGTAGATGATGCAGAGTCTCGTAGCCCAATTTGTTCAGCTTCTGTAAGGTTTGCTGAGCAACATGTGGGCAAGCGTTGCTATGGAGGAAAATTGGTCCATTCGTATTGACCAATCTTGGTCCCCTCTGTTTTAGCTTCTGGTCGTCAATTTGTCGGCTTAATCGATTCGCCAGGATTCAAGAAGCTGTGGTGGATAAGACCTTCCGCAGACCACCAAACAACAACTAAACTTTGTTTGTTTCCGATTTGTTGGAATTGTTGTGGAGCTTCTCCTGTATCCTACCACTGTGCCGAACGTCGCCGCTTGTAAGAGAGGATCCACTTCTTATCACACGTCACAATCGGCTCAAGAAATGGGTCGTTTTTGATGCGCAGCAGGTACGTAGAAGACACCTACAAACGACGCTTTTTTATTATCGTTCAATTCATGCTGGCATCATTTGTCAAACGTTATTGTTTTCTTATTTGCTTTACATAGTGAACGACAGTTGAGTGGTCGACCTCAAGTTCAACAGCAACTTCTCGTGTGGTTAGCGAAGATCGACTTCCATTAAGGCTTCCACGTGTTCGTCATCAACCGCAGTCGGCTGACCGTGACCGTATTCATGTTCGAGGCTCTCGTCATCATATTAAAATTTCTTGAACCACCGTTGTTCCACACGTTCGTTAGTGGTTCCTGTGCCAAAGGATTCATTGATATCAGGAGCTGGTTCGACAGCTTTTCGGTCTAGTTTAAACTGGAACAAGAAAATCGTGCGGATTTAAATTATGTCTATACCATCGAAAAGTCTGCAAAAAAAGTGAATGACGAGATTAAGAACGTTAAGGAACAACAGGAGTTAATAGAGCAAAAACCGCGCTTTAAAATAATATATATATGTATATATTAATTCAAAAATGATATATAAATGTAAAATCTGTGAGAAAATGATATTGTTTTTGTCCCACCCTTATATATAATATGTATGCACAAATATATGCATATATATGCAGTTCCTTTAAAGGAAAATATAACAGCAGAGTATTAGATTTTATGCCTATGTTATGTGTCCGATTGTATTATTGTGTAATAGTTTCTTATTTTTTATTTTCCGAAAACATTTGAATTGTTTTGTTGTTGCTTTTTTTCAAACTGAAACGCAGATCAATCCTTTCATATAAATGTCGCGTTATCTTACACTTAAATATCTCATTCGCCATTTTGTTTTCCTGTTTTTTTTTCGTTTAATTTTCATTTTAGGCTAAGGTTCCAATGGCACTAGGATTTTACAAAATGCACAAAAACTTTGTTGCAATTAAGCACTGTATTGGATTTCAATAGCAAGCTTGTAGTTTGTTTTTGTTTTTTACTTTTTTCATTACTTTTTCCTGATCATTACTTAAGTAGTAGTTGCTCTCACTCAATCCACTACCAACACAAAATACACACAGCACTCTTTGGAATCTCCTTGGATTTTCAGGTAACTTTTCTTCTTTATATTAGCATTACAAATTACTTCAATCAAATCAGTGTTCTCGCAAGAAATATTTATTAACGAATTTCAATGAACGCGTCTGAGCAATTTTTCCTATTAATTTGAGTGGAAAACTTAAAATACACTGTATCCCCATTTTTTAAAAATTATTTATGATTTCGTTCAATTTTCCTTAATTTTAATGCCTACTTTTCCACTTTGTTGTGCCGTTGATAAATTTTTGCCAAGAAAGATTCTGTTCGTTGATAATACCATGGAATAGATCAGCGTATGTTCTCAGACATCAACTCAACTATTTATAAATATTGATAAAATTAGTATGACGTCATGTGGCTTAATGAGAAAGTGATTAAGGCCGGAAGTCAGTACCCTCGGAAGACTGGCCCAACATATTTCGAGAAAAAAGGCATAAGAAACGATAAGTAGATAATTTCTTATCATCCTTAGGGCGAAAATCAAAGTGTAGTATCTGGTCTGACGCTACACCTCGATTACTTTTTTTATCTTCGGTTAGTGGAGGAGAATTCTATTACGACTGAGACAATTTTGTATTTTTGTTTCTTTTTCCCACGCACACACAAAAAAAAAACCGACCCTGATGTCTAACTTTGCCTTCTCGCCTGGGGAGGCATAGTAATTAGGAATACATATAAATTCGTTGGTTTCAAATAATTTTCCTACGTAATACCTTATCGTGGCAAGCTTCCTCCAGCTTCTTAACAAGACTGAGTGAACACTCTCACCTTGCGTCATCAAATGTTCTTCTGACGGAATCAGGGTTTACCCATATGAGCCCAATTACTATTGGGGACACTTCGACTGTTAAGTTTCCTGTAATAATGTTTATTCTTCTTTGTCAAGTTGTAAAGTTGTCCGTGAATGAACACGTTTTAACCTTGGTCTCAAAGTAGACAAAGAATAGACAATAACTTATAATCCCTTGTTTTGTGTAGCAACAAGATTATTTTTCTTATTGTATCAGCCCTGACGTCACCAAAGTGATCGTCTTCTCGGACGTTCTCCACATCTATCGCGTGATCACAAACGTACTCTAAAATCTGACCTGATCTCTTTATAAATGGTTTATTTTTTCCTATGTTAACCTCATTTCGCTAGCATTTGCGTCCGAACGTCTGCGCGGTTACCCCATGTAACAGAAAACTTAAACAAGCTGATAAACTTGTACAATATGTAACATAAGAGCAAGATAGATTTACACAAAAAACAATGAAATAACAAAAAGGAATTAAATAACAAAGAGGAAATAAATAACAAAGAGGAAAAGCTGTAATTAAATTACAAAAAACAATGCACCTGAACGTGCGATGGATTGCGTCTTATTCGAACTATTTGAAACTAATTTCTTTGAACCTTCTCACTCCAGAAAAGCGTCCATTATAACTGAATTGAACGAGGTACTTTATCCGTTACGCCAAGTACACATGTGGGCAATGCTAGTATCAATTTAGTAAGCTTATACACTATTCTAGTTCTGATATGTAAGATATTTATTTTTTTACCATAAAAACACTTCTTATTAGTGCATATTACTATATATATGAAGTTATATATATATATATATATATATATATATATATATATATATATATATATATTATAACTTACTAACTATCTCTACCTACGTATTGAGCACTTTTGGAGTAAATACTTAAAGTTTACGCATAAATCTATAGTTTCGTATATTAATTTTATGTGAGTAAATAAAGTAGTTATATATATATATATATATATATATATATGTATGTGTGTGTATGTATGTGTGTGTGTGTGCATTTAAGAATTCTTGCTATCTTTTCGATTCACATGTCTAATTCTCTCTCTCTTTATATATATATATATATATATATATATATATATATATATGATATATATATATATACATGCAAGCACTTTTTTTATACCCTAATTAATATGAAGACATTTATTTCCTTATATATGACGTAAGACAATATTCTACCATGGCAACTCAATGAGCGTAAACTACCATGCTTTTCAGAAGCCTCTTATTTGTGAAAGTTTTTGAAAATGTCTGCTCATGAGGAAAAGTGGCTGTCAACACCACAAAGCTGACAACATTATTGCAGCTCTCTCTTTTTCCCATTTCTATTCCTCTTTATGCACACACACACACACACACACACATATATATATATATATATATATATATATATATATGTTTGTAACTTTAGTTAATATTTATAATTAATACCCAATCCTCACTGCAGGCGAAACGTCTATCCGTTCAATAGAATAATATTATATTATCCAGTTTATTAAATAAGAGGTCCTGTTCGAATATTCTGGTAGATGTCCGTGTTCTAAACAACAATATTCGAGTTAGACGAGATACACCTGAAGAAAGTCGGAAGTTACATCGGTCAAAACGTTGATGAAATTAACCCCCTAGATGTACACTGCAGTCCGAATAATCTAAAGAATACTAAATCTCTCTTCTTATATCCACAACTCAGAAGCATAGGAATATCTATATTCTAACTGTAAATACTTTGAAGAAAATTTCACAAAAAATTATAAATTAAAACAAAAAATACAACGAATCATGATTTTGTCAGGTCTACTAAATATTTTTTCGAACAAGCATACTTCTTTTTTTGTAAATATACACAAAATGCGAAGAACATAAAACCTGGAGTGACTGATATTTTCCCATGTAAAGCAAAGGAAAAAACAAAAATAATATAGTTTATTCTTTATTCTTAAACAACTCTATAAATACCCAAGAGAAATGTTGCCATTCGAAAAAAAAACAAACAAAACAACTCCCGGGTATCTCTTGAAGGGGGGGAAATATCGAATGTATCTCCTTGCTCGTCCACTTATCGGCCATGTTATTTGATTTGGCCGTTTTTACTAAGTTTGGTTGTCAATAAAGGAGAAATAGCGAATAAGAGAGGAGACGAGAGAGAGATAGAGATAGAGGGGAAGCGAAAAACAGAAAGAAACGGAGTCAGAACAGAAGAGAAAGGGGGTGTAGACAGAGTGGATATATACAAGAGAGAGAGAGAGAGAGAGAGAGAGAGAGAGAGAAGGGGAGTTGTATTATGGTAACAGCTGGCAGGCAATGCTCGACGCTAAGAAGATTGGGCGAAAGTTTGCTTTTTATTAAGAAATGGAACTTGGGTAGATTTAGAGTGCAGCAAGGATGAGATGTGGTAAGAGGAACGATAAGAAAAGAGAACTGAGCAAAAGCGCCAAGAAGAAAAAGAAGAAGAAGAAGAAGAAGAAGAAGAAGAAGAAGAAGTAGAAGAAAAAAAATGAGGAGGAGGAGGAGAAAAGAAGAAGAAATTTCTGATTCAGACCGAGGTGTAAAAAATATATTAAAAAAATGGAAGGAGTGGGCAGTTTCATTAAGGCAACAGCTGGCAGGCAATGTGAGACGTTAAGAAGATTGGGTAAAAAATCTTGTCCTCTTATTAACGAATGTTTCTGCAATCGAGTTGATTGGATGAATGAGAGGAAATAGGAAAGGGAAACAAGAATATAAAGGTATGAAAAAGGGTAAAGCGAAGAGGAAGATGACGACAACAAAAGAAGAATCATTAAAAAACAATTTATAACAATGATTTACAGTGCGAAACAAAACGTAGAAAAATAAACAAAGAATGGAGAAAGAAGCAGCAGAAAACAAAACAATGAAAAATAAAATAAAAAGAGGTTCGGGTTAGATAGTAATCGCATTTTGGAAATAAAACAGTTTGCAGTTTTCGGACGCCAAAATAATTGACGAAAATTATTCCCTCGCATTAACGGGTGCGGCTGAGATAAATTTGGAGATATGGTCTAATTAAAAAAAGCAGAGGGAAATAAAAGGACGAATAAGGAAGGAAGTAGGGGAAAATGAATAGTTATAAGATTAGTAGAAAAAGAAGGAGAAGAAAATGAAGAAGAACGAGGATAAAAATGAATAGGAGGCAGAAAAGAAGAAACGAGAGAACAAAAATATGTTAAAAATGAAAGAAACAAATAAGAGAAACAGGAGGAAAAAACGATATGAAAAGGAGGAATGTGAAAAATGAATAATTATAATATGAGAAAAAAAGAAGAGGAAAAAGACGAAGAAGAAGAAAAAGAAGATAAAGGAGAAAAAGAAGACTGAGGATAAAAATGAGTAGGAGAAAGAAAAGAAAAGAAACGAGAGAAAAATATATTAAAAATAAAAACAAAACAAGGGAAAAAACGATACGAAAAGGAGGAAGGTGAAAAACGAATAATTATAATATGAGAAAAAAGAAGAAGAAAAAGAAAAAGAAGAAGAAGAAGAAGAAGGAGAAAAAGAAAAAGAAGATAAAATGAGTAGAAGGAAGAAAAGAAAAGAAACGAGGGAAAAAATATATTAAAAATTAAAAACAAAACAAGGGGTAAAAACGAAAAGGAGGAAGATGAAAAACAAATAATTATAATATTTAAAAAAAGAAGAAGAAAAAGAAGAAGAAAAATATGGAGAATATAAGAATGAAGATAAAAATGAGAAGAAGGAAGAACAGAAAAGAAACGAGAGAAAAATATATTAAAAATAATATGAGAAAAAAGAAGAGGAAAAAGACGAAGAAGAAGAAGAAGAAAAAGAAGAAGATGAAGGAGAAAAAGAAGACTGAGGATAAAAATGAGTAGGAGGAAGAAAAGAAACGAGAGAAAAAAATATATTAAAAATTAAAAACAAAACAAGAAAAACACGATGCGAAAAGGTGGGTGGTGAAAAACGAATAATTATAATATTAGAAAAAAGGGAAGGAAAAAAGAAGAAGAAGAAGAATAAATAGAAGGAGAAAAAGAAGAATGAAGATAAAAATGAGTAGGAGGAAGAAAAGAAAAGAAACGAGAGAAAAATATATTAAAAATGAAAAACAAAACAAGAAAATAACGATAAGAAAAGGAGGAAGGTGAAAAACGAATAATTATAATATTAGAAAACAAAGAAGAAAAAGAGAAAGAAGAAGAAGAAGTAGAAGAAGAAAAAAAGAATGAGGATAAAAAATGAGTCGTAGGAAGAAAAGAAAAAAAACGAGAGTAATAAAATATATTAAAAATGAAAAAATAAGAGAACCAAGAAAAAACGATAAAAAAACAGAAAAAATAGAAAAGAAGAAATCAGAGAAGGAGCATAACAAAACAAGTGATGGAAGTAAAGACCCAATTGAATTCTAGGATATCTACTAAAAATGTATGCAGAAGAAAAAGAAGAACAATGTAGTCAAGCAGATGAGAGAATAGTAGAATCGGTAAAGAATCCTAAATCATGATGGCGATGACTAATAACTTTATTAGCTTAACTTTGGAAGAAAGTTTTAGTCTCACAATATGCTATTCTATCTTGACATTGCTGCTGTGTTCGTGCCGCTCTTCCCAGGATTTTGGTTTTCGATCTTTTCTTATGTGAGATGGCTGCACGAAACTTGAACTGGCCAGCTGTTTCCTATGAACAACAATAAAAAAAAAAACAAGAAAAAATGTTAAATATCTCTTAGGTATTCGATCTAGGACTTTTCGAAAGCAATCACTGTCATATACGGTCGTAAGAAACAGAGATACGTCATTGAATTGTATTGAGAATGTCAAGTAAGAATATTGGCGTTTGTTTCCCCGAAGTTTTTTTTTTATTTCTTTATTAAGAATTGTTTCTAAAATGGGACAACGTAAAGGTTGCTAAATTTCCGCAGTGAAATTATTTATGTGGAAAAAAGTGGGTTCGAGCAATGTACACCCATGGTTATCAGCTAACTTCGGTAACCCCTGAGCTACCATACTGTCATGCTGTTGTTGTTGTTGTTGTTGTTGTTGCTGCTGTATGTGTTAGCAAATATTTTTTAGCGTGAAATGTTCAGATCTCACGATCCAATAGATATAAGAGTTGTTGAATGTGATACATCGTACGACACCGCATATACTACGTAGGTAAATTGCCGTACACTTACAGTGTTCATTGGGCAGTTTTCCATTGTTCAGGGCAGTGATCAAATCTTGAGCTACTTAATGGTTATCACATTGATGATGCGAAATGTATTTTTCTTGGTAAACGTACATCACCGGAGACGAGGGTGTACCAGTAATACTATATGTACTAGTCAGGGTAATATGAAATGAAGTATGCCAGGTCATGGCATATGCTACTGGTACCATGTAACCCAGTACTACCTGCCTCATGGTCGGGTCACCGGCGACTAAACTGGTTCCCCCACCAGACTTGTTTGGTGAGGAGGGTAACTAATCTCCTTGAAGGATAAAAATCAAGACCTTCCAAAGGGCGAATGAACCCTTTTTCAGGGTCAACGGCCAACTAGCACCGTGTGTGTTTGTGTGTATGTATGTGTGTGTTGGTGTGGAGAGGGATCCCGTGAGCCGTGGTGAACGCCACCTTTCCAGGAGGAGCAAATCTCTGATTAAAAAAAACATAAAGCACGAGACCAGTACACGCATTAAGCTGGTCAGGAGTCTAACTTGTTGCTGGATATCTTGCTCTTGCTTGTTGCTGGATTTCAACATTTTGAACCGATAGAGAGACTTGGCTGTCGTACCAAGCTCAGACTCTGTAGCATCATCTGTGTAAAGATACTCCCTCGGGCATTTGTCTATTAAAATGGTCCTGTGGCGATGGAAGTCATTTTTGGGCTCATGGACTTTAAGTGTCTGAGGGAGTGGCACACGTATGACAAGATGTTGTAATCATCAATAATAAAGGAATTATGTTTCTAAATCAGAAGTGATCTTAGCGAAGCCAGAGGATCCAAGAGAAAGACAGCGTTGATAGAGCTTGGCTCTAATTGCGCGATACGAGTTGTATGTTATCAGAATATAAAGCCAGGGCGTCATATGGTCTCCGTCTTCAGATTTTCTGTCCAGGTTTACTCCCTTAGCCTTTACCCCTGATGGGGTAATCGTGCAAGGCAGCAGTAGTCGCCTTTTTAAGTAAACTACTATTCGAAATTGACGAGCCCCACCTGCCCGATGTGATTGGTTTTAAGCTGTCAGTGGATCGTATGTTTCTTTCTTCCAAGTAGTAAAACAGTTTCGCCGCAACTACACAAGAAACAAATAATGAACTTGTGTCACAATGGAGTGCACCCCTTTTGGGAGAGCTGAGGGTCTTATATATTAATAAGCCTTGTGCCTAACTTGGTATCCATTTGTATGGAGGCAAACACACATTTCAGTGAGCGCACATTTTATTAAAGGTTAAAACTGTTGACACGAAGATTAACTAATGTACATGAAGCCAGGGCACATTGCAAGTTATGTTGACGTTATAATTTGAAAAACCAATATTTAGGCGATGAAACATCTATCTCTCTCGCTCGCTCTTTCTTTCTCTCTCTCTCTTTCTCTCTATTTCTCTCTTTCATTCCCTTTCTCTCTCTGTACTTATTGAAAAAGAGAATTAAATATAACTCTATTGTGTTAAAAGTCGTTGGAGCTTCCATTCTGGGGTCAGCGGTCGCGACATAGCATGCGTCTGGTTTTAACTGGTATTTATAAAAATATAATCCTCATTGTTTAGTTTTAAATAAATTTTATATATATATATATATATATATATATAATTTTATAAACGTGCATTTGTTAGCTATATTTTTATAAGCGTTAAATTTCAGCATACCATTAATGCCGACGATGGAAAGATATCTGTAACGACGTAAT
Source organism: Euprymna scolopes (assembly GCF_053919585.1). Classification (NCBI taxonomy): domain Eukaryota; kingdom Metazoa; phylum Mollusca; class Cephalopoda; order Sepiida; family Sepiolidae; genus Euprymna; species Euprymna scolopes. Next base: position 53,232,523 of record NC_136523.1, on the reverse strand, counting down.
GAAGAAGCAAACCATGTCAGCCAGTTATAGTCGATGATATCTCGGCCCGTAATATTGTTGTTTCACTGTGCCATCGTTGGATATCGTGTGTAAGACCCAGGGAGCTGGTGGCGTTCTAAGGACCTTGCTCAACCAAGTAACTCTCCCCGCGAAATGATAGTGCCATAAACTATATTTTCGGAGGCTATTTTAAACGTAGTGCGCTCGTATAGTCTTAACTAAAAACACAGCGAACTCATGACCTATGAGATCCATGTAATAAGTATGGGAAAAGTGCACCGCATCCGTTTCGGTTCTTGAAGTGTCCAATCGGTGTTCCTGCAGGATTTAGAAATTATACTTCCTTTTTGCTTTTCTTGGAGTTTAGAATTGAAATTGTCTGCAGATCGATTGTAGATTTTAGGACGTAAGATGGCCGGTTGAAGACCATTCCATGCAGGAAATTTAAAGATTATATGAAGTTAGTATAACTAGCTATTAAAATAGTATTAAAATAAATATATTGGGCTATTAAAATGTGACCCATATGCCTATTATTAATCATAAACAGATGATTCCATTAACAGAGTAAAATTTATCTATATACTTATAAACGTCTCTGGACCATCAACTCTCCCTTTGTTAGATGTACTAGAGTGGTATTAAATAAAATTCACAAGGTTTTACAAGTCCAGCTATATTGAGTATACATTAATGTCAGTTTTTGCTTCACTGGTAGGCATAGTTTCAAATAATGAAACTCTGTTATGTTAGGTTTTGATTTCATTTCCGATTATAGCTTATGACAATTAAATATTATTTTTTTTTACTTTTGAAATTATTACTATAGATTGGGTACAATATAATAGAAAATAAGTGACACTTTAATAATGAATACGGAAGCTGCATAAATTAAACTACCATATTTAAGCAAGTTTTATGAGCGAGCAATTCTACAGACCAGAAGATTGGTTTCCCAACAATTGGTGAGCCAATAACAACTATGAAAGGCGGTAATTCCTGGAGATACAGTGCACATAATTTCTATCCCCTGGCGGTTAATTACCTGAAAAAGTCCAGGATATTGTTTGGCTTGAATGTGCTAAAGCAACATCATATATGAAGATGAGGATAACAGTCCGCAAACAAACAAATAAATGAATAAATAAACACGTACACAAATTACTCATCTAAAGGGATTGTAATATATATATATACTAGCAAAGATACCCGTGCTTCGCACGGAGCTTTGTTGCGCACTCGGGTACCAAAATCTGTGGGCACCTTTCCAGTAAGTTGATGTTGTAAGAGCAACGACTGCATAAGGTGATTAACATTTTAACTACCTCTTGTAGTGACTGAAATTCAATCAGGAACTTCACAAAACATTTTCATCAAAAAAGAAGGTTACTTGATGTTACATAGTAAATTTTTCATTGAAGTAATTTTCAACTCTTGCTTAAATTTTATCTTGCACATTCAATACTAAAAACTTACCACAATCAGATCATGTCAGTTTTTCCTCATATCCATTTCTCGAACTTTTCACTGAAGAGCCTCAGGGTAAACTACATTTCTGCTGCTTTGATTTGGAGCCAGAATGTAGAGTTTTTCTGAACTTCCTGTCCGGCTGATGAAGACGTAGAACATACCGTGACTGAAGCAGTCTGATGTCAAGTCTACGCCAATGGTGTTAAATGTTTGACCTTGACTTTTGTTTATGCTCATTGCAAAACACACCTTCACAGAAAATTGGATTCTCCGGAATTTAAATGGAAGTTCTGAGTCCGATGGAACTAAGGGGATCCTTGGCAGTAGAACGGTTTCGCCTTTGTAGGGACCACAGGAAATGGTGGCCTCAAGTACATTGGTGTGCAATCTGGTGATAACACATCTGGTTCCGTTTGTTGTTTTTGGCGGTTCCAAGGATCGAAGAATCATGATTGGCGATCCAATTTTGAGATTTAAAATGTGTGGAGGCATTCCAGATATCTCCAAAGAGTTTAAAAACTCCACAGGGTAGTGAACAGCTTCATATTCATTAGTAGCCGAATCAACTGACTTGTATTGCTTTGTGTCTCCTGGAAATTCATCCATTATTGAATTGTTCAAATGATTCACATTGATGTTTAATGGCGAAATAATAGCCCTCTCAGCAAGCCAATCCGGTGATTTTCCATTGTTTTGCAGGTCTGGGTACACTTTGTCTTTCAGTTGCTTCTGATTACAGACACATTTACCAAGCGCAGTTGGAATCTTAATTGTGTCAGGTGAAGAAGTGATAGGAAACTGACCATTACCGATTTGGAGAAGCAATTTTGAGAAGTCTGCTGCAGCTGTGTTATCAGAGATATAGGCTCTCATATTAGTAGTCAGTCTCTTCACTATAACGTGCCTCCAGAGATAGGAGTGTTTCAAACTTGCATTGACAATGTTAGCCCTTGTGCCATTTTTAACCACTGGGAGGATTTGACGGAAATCACCGCAAAATAAGGTTGGAATGCCACCCATGGGATTCTTGTTTCCTGTGATGTCTTGCAGTGTTCGGTCAATTGCTTCATAAGCACTCTTGTGCGTCATTGGGGCTTCGTCTACAATGATTGCAGAGGTGTCTCTAATTACATTTGCCAAGGCTGAGTTACCAGTAATTTTGCAAACTGGCTGATCCATTCGATGAGTATCCAAGGGTACTTTAAAAGTGCTGTGAAGAGTGCGGCCACCTTGTAATAGAGTAGCAGCAATGCCACTGGATGCTGTTGCAAGCACAATCTTTCTCATGGATCTAATCTTTGCAAGGATCAAATTGATTACAAAAGTCTTGCCCGTACCACCTGGAGCATCAAGAAACACCATGTTTTTGTTCATTTCACCTTGTGCTTCCAACATTGCCATGAATGAATTGTAAACTTCTCTTTGAGAATCGGTCAGTTTTTCTTGCATATTTTCTGCTTGTAGGGAAAGTTCTTCAAGATTATAAGTAACTTCACGTTGATACTCTCTCGCGAGTCTTTCATCTCACCCTTGCGTTGGTGCAGGTAATCCATAGCTTGCCAATGGTTGACCGCACATAACGAGAACTTTTTCTTCAATTAGACAAAGAGTTTTATTGTAGATGTCCTCATTAAAATCTGCTTCTGAATTGTTAACTTCTTGCCTGTATCTGTGAAGAATGTCTTCAGATATTACATCACGAAAAGCCATCCAGATCTCAAGAGGATTGCTTGGCTCACAGGCTGTTAAAATTATCACAAATAGGCTTCGCAAATTTGAAGGTGATTGAGTGGCACTTGCCTCTCCTACTGCTTGATGCAAGTGATGGTCATTTTCTAGAAGGCCTCGAGCAAGGCACGCTGCTCTGTATGTTTCAAACACCTGACCATTGTATGCTCGCAAATCTTGAAATGAAGTTGGACCAGCAACCTCATTGAGCAACAGGCGTAAGAAATAACACTCCCCTGCTTTTGGACTAATCGTGTAGATTCTCCCAATGCATGGTGCCTTCCATACATCATCATTTTCAGTACCTTCAACTTGTACCCCACGCATTCTTCTCATCCATTTCTTTGTCGATTTGTTCCAAGTGTAAAACTCAGGGACTTCTACGTATTTGAGACCCCTTGCAGAGTTGAAAAAATGCTGTCAAAGTTGTGGCAGGCGGTGGACCTTGGGCTCGTTCCAGAGCAGTATCAGCTGAGAACATGACATGCTGCCCATTTTCAAGATGAACAGAAAGTTGTACAATTGGGGGGAAAAGTTCATGGATGGGATGTTCCAATATCCTCCAGGCCGCCTCTGAACTGCCGACATACCTTGCATTCTGGAACTGCTGGATCTCATCCACAATGTGACTTTGTACTTGGCCTTGTTGGTTAGCTGCTCCATCAGTTCTTTGTAGTTCAAACACTGCTTGATCACATCCTTTATTCACGTATTTGAGGACATATTTGATGCTTTGGATCGAGCTGCAAATTTCTACGTTAATGTGAGCGTTGAACTGCTGAAGGAGGACCTTGTTGTACGGAACAATCCACTAGTTTGTTATTTCTTGATTAACATACCGACCATTTCTCTTCATCCTTATTGTACCAGTCTGGCCTCCATCTTCTGGTTTTCTTCGCCTGTACTTGGGGTAAGAGTCTTGGCCTTGCTCGGTACACTGAAGAAATTCTTTTGGGTATTTTTTGGAACATTTGTTGTCAATCATACATGGACAATTTGGATTAAATGGTCCACAAGGTCCATGCACCATATGTGCCATCACTTTAGCATGAAGATCAGGATCTTCCTCTTTGTCAGGGATCTCTGCAGATATGCAGAGATCCATTTTTTCTGGTAGAAGTTTGTCCTCTGGGGCCTGCCAGGTGAGGATGTGTGCATGCGGCAGTCCTCTTTTTTGATATTCAATAGTGTACAGGAAAGCCCTCAACCTGCCAAATCCTCCCTTTTTAATAAATTCAAGTAACTTTTTTAGCTTCTGCCTGAAAACCCTGGCAACAATATCTGGACGATCCTGAGGGTCTTGCCCTTGAAGACAATTCTCTGTAATTTCTGTCCACTTTGGATTTGTTGTGAACGTGATGAAGAGGTCGGCTCGGCCCATTCGCCGAACATATGCCATGGCATCACTTTGACGCTCAAACATGTATCGAGGGCCTCCTGTATAAGTTGCCGGAAGTACAACTCGTTGACCAAACTGTTCTGGATTCCCATCCTCCCTAAGAATTGAATCTCTCAAGTTGCTATAATTGTCAGCTCTCAGGGTCTGTTGCTCACGCCTCAGGAACTGTAAACGTTCTGTTTCAATCTTGCAGTACACATCCACCAGCCATTGTTGAAATAGCCTTCGGTACCAGAGAAAATAGTTTCCAGGCCGAGTCATTAAATGGTACGAATAAAATTGCTGTTGGGTAACTTTTCGCCCATTGGATGCCTTCATGTAGATGTTGTAAGATGGAGAACCATAGGGGTACATTAACGGGTACATTAAAGTATCGTAGAGGGGATGTAGTTCGGAGATCCATTTTAATGTATCATTTCTAAAACGCAAGACAATATCCCGGTTAGCTGTTGGTTCATTCTCCATTAATATTCCAATCTCATACGTTGTTGTTGGAGCATTGAATCGCCGTGGATGCTCTTCTTGCGGCCTTCGGTCTTCCCTTATGACAACTTTATGTTCTACCAAGTGTTCTTCTTCAATCCTCTCCTTTGTTGTTTTCAGCTGACAAATGAAGCTGTTGTTCTCATGTAAAAATTCAGTCAGACTTTGGAGAATGTCTCTATTGAGTCTACTGTCACGTCCCCGATTATGTAGTTCCTCTTCCAGACTATCCAAGAAGTAGACTTGAATAAACTTTGCTGTTTCATCTTCAGGTGGTAAAAGACTCCCAATCTGGTGGCAAACCTGGCCTCGAATTCTAAAAGAAGGATTCCACCCATGTACTGCCGCAATTTTGTGACCAAATGATGTCATTGCAAAACAATTGTTATAACTGCGTAGATTTTGCAGAAAATCTTTAGAGATGGGACCATTGCCGGAGAGCAAATCTTGAAGCAACTGAGGCAGTGGTGGAAAGCTATCAAGCACAACTTTGCCAGAAGAACAACAACAACCAGGGGTTTCTCCTTTAAATTTTACAGCTGAGCAATGTTGACATACTTTGTCCATTTTTCCTATATCAGCTGTAGTGAGAGAGTCATTTTTGTTGTAGAGCAATCCTTTTCTATTGCAGTGTTCTATTTCATGGTGTCTCAAAGCAGTCATTCGTTGTCTAGCTGCCTCGTTTTCTGTCAATTGCTGGGGCAAAGTCATACTCTCTCTCCATGCAGCCTCTCGTTGTTGCCCTTGGTATAGGCGAAAGCTTCGTTGGGTTTCCGATTCATTCTGATGTCGTTGAGCCACTCTCAACTGACCTTGTGTACGTCTACTTACCTCATATAATTCATTCGATCGTAATATTGCTTCTCTTTCCAGTGCATATCTTTGCCTTTCTTGAATTTCATCTTGTGATGAATTTAACCGCCTTACAGCATCTCTAGTTCTGTCAGCTTCACGTTGGGTTTCTCTTTCCAAATCTGACAGTCTTGCTCTCCTTTCTCTTTGACGTATCCTGTTAAGTTCTAGACGTCTTTCTCTATCTGAATTGTTTTCATTGGAGCGAATTGCAGCAACTCTTAGTCTATTAGCTTCCAATCTTTCCATTCTTTCTTCCTCACTTTCGTTTCTACTTCGTTTGGGTGGCATAATTTCGGTTTTAAACGGAATTGTTTAACGATATTAATGATTGTAAATTAATTAAGCGTAAAGGAAATGTATACTAACTGAAATGGACGAACTATAAATAATATTTCTGAATAGTACAATTATAAACAATTATATTGTACCTATTTACTATGCCTCCCCACGGGACAGAGTTAGACACCAGGGTCGTTATTTAACGTGGAGAAAAGGTACAAAAATAAAAATTGTCTCAGTCGTGAAGGATTTCTCCTCCACCGAAAGAGAACAAGAAAATGAAGTGCAGCATCTGAAGAACAGATACTACACTTTGATCTTGACCAAAAGGAATGAATAAAAGCGACCTACGTGTGACTCATTACTTCCGGGTGTAAACGTCACAGTCTAAAAGTAATAATTAAAAAAAAAAAAGTAAATGTAAAATAAATGTAATACCAACTTAAGTTAACTAAGTAAACAGTACAATTAAAACAGTTCTATTAAAACAAATAATTACTAAGATCTAGGTAATTGTTAGTCTCATTGTTATGGTTTTAAAGAAAAAAATGTGTAAAAAAAGTTCTGCTTTTGTGAGTACGTGTATTTCTTTTAAATTACATAACCTTTTTATTTTATTATTTTAAATTTATATATTTTGTTAGTAAACTGGAAGAAATTCAGTTGAATAAAACCTTGTTCGTGTTCTTTACGTTAAACTCATATTTTTATAAAAGGTTCATCCGGTTTAAAGAAAGCACTAAGTTTAAATAAGACTGGAAATAACTAATTCAATATATAAATAGAAAAATGAAATAAATATAAGCTTTAAGTCTTAAGATAGTAATAATCAAAATGTAATAAATTATTTGTAGTTCAAATCTATGATAAGACAGGCTTTCGAAATAGGCTCGACCAGAAAGATTAAATTGGAACGAAATTATAATCTCCGTGCCATTTTCAAAACATCTCCACAAAAGTAACGGTATCCTGCAGTTGGTTAAATGACAATGGTTGTAAGAAAAATGTAAAAGAAAATGCGCTTATCTGTTTATTTTGACCTGTTTTATTTAATTAAAAAAAAATTGGCTATAACTGGAAGAGAGCGTTATGTTTTGGGGGTTGTTTAAAAAATAGAATGGAAATAAAGTTAGTTCCGTTTTAATTGTCTTTAATTGCGGCAAGCGCTAACAAAATCGAAAAATCACTGTTTACATTCGAAATGTTAACTTTTATAGGTTTACAGGTTTGCTGACAAGGCTGGGGGTGTTTAATACAATTATTTTACTAAATTGATTTTTTTCATTTAAAAATAAAATTATTTCTTTTTTAATAACGTTTTATTTTAAAATATTTGTTTTTGTTTATTTATATAAAATTACGATAGTTGAATTGTATTCTTTCAATTATATTGGCAAGTAAAATATAAAAGATTAAAACGGAACGAAATTGAAATTTCCATTACATTTTCAATACAATCCCAAAACATAAAGCTTTCCTCGCCAATGAATTGTTTTGATAATATACGTAAAGTGAAATAAATCGAATATAAAATTAAATGAAAATATATTAAATAATTAAATGTTAAATAGATTTTGTAAATAGTACAGTTGAAATGATTAGAATATTTCCAATATGTAATAAGGTCGAGGTAATTAGTTAAAGAGATTTAATATAATGTGATATGCAAATGAGCATAAGTCATTCGATATGGGGGTGGTTTGTAGACTAGTATATAAAGAAATTAGGCATAGATTCTTATGTCTCCTATAACAGAAACATCCTAAAATGGGTTCTAATGTTTCTCTACCAGGAGAGATCTACCCTCTTACCTCCTTTATATTTCGTTGATGATGGGGAGCTGTACACACAGACAGAAACACACGAACCCTATTACTTTATAAATATATATATATATATATATATATATATATATAACAATATTACGCTTAACATAATAAAAAATAGAAAAATAAATAATTGTGAAAATTGACGTTTACGGCAGGAGAATGGAGCCAAAAATATAATCACAAGGAAAAAAGATCACATTCGCATGATGGAATAGAAAATAAGTAAACCCTAAGCAACAGCGTTTAATTCAAAATGGCGAAAGGTGACATTGGACAAAACAAGCATGCGTATTTTGTGACAGCACTAAATCCACGCACAGATGTCATCGTGATAACGAAATGATTGTGATTAATAAGATTGCATTAGATAAACACAATTACTTTTACTCTGACCAGAAAGAAATATCAGCCGGTAGGTCACCAAGTGAGCAGCGGATGTATTTGGTCGAATCATATATAATTACATTTTCAAAACAATTATATTTGAAAATAGTAAACTAATATGAGAAAAGGAATCCGAAAAAAGCTTTTCTTCTATTTCGTAAACACTTAAGAAAACACATACGCATAAACACGCGCACATATAAATACGCGGTCACTAAGACTTCATTAATTTTATAGCCGAATTCCAAAATAATCTAATATAACTTCACAATAATGAGAGCATTCTAAGTTGTTTTTTTTTTTCGAACTATGTTGTGAATAATACATTTGACAAAACATCCGGATATTAAATCCATGTGAGGGGAAAGACCTTATATTTTCATTGAAACTTTGGTTTCCCATAAGCAGTATCGCCTAGAAAAAAGATCTAGTATATTGTACCTAGTTTACCGAAATATGCTCATGACTGCGTAACAACAAATTACTGCTTATGTAAAAACAAATAAAGAGCATATATACATATATATATATATATACATATATATATATATATATATATATATATATATATAGTCAGATTAAATTTTTCAGTGATAGAAGCGTTGATTCAATGTCAAAATAAAATCCGAATAAAATACGTTTGTAAGCCAAATTACTACGCAATATTATCAAAATAAACGGATATTTATTTGTTTAAAATGAATATTTCTGTAATAATTCTAATCCTTGAATATCTGAGTTAATTAAAAAATGAAGACTTTTCAGATTGGCAAGTTCACCGCGTTGAAACACATGTAACAAAAGTCTGTCCTGGTCCCTTTTGGATACAATCACAAAAAAAGCTTTCTAAAACTGACACCAGATTGGCTTTATAGATTGTATAACCTGGCTGCGTCTCAATTTGCATATGGCGTTTTTGTCTCGAGTCGCTCAGGGTTCGAGTTTAAGATTTCTTCTCTTTCTTTTATAAGCAAATGACTGCGGTGCTAATCATGAACATTCCTTGATCTAATCTTGACTAACCGGGCAGGAATGTAGTATCTGTCTTTGTCGGGTACTCCTTAGCGGCACTGGGGCTACACGGTCAGGCACAGCTAACCCACATTACACGGCTAGCCACAGCTAGCACTCACAAAAATGACTACTCCTTTTAGTCGTGTGCAAGCGACTCTATAAGTCACTCTGTCAGTCGGTCGGTGGTCTGTCGGTCTGTCCGTAACACTTTTGTGCTTGGCCTTTTTGGTTAAGATAAAAGGTCTGTTGTTAATAGATGCTGTTCTTAGCTTTTTAAGTTTTTCTTGGCATTTTCGGCAAGATCGAAGTGTAGTATCTGTTCCGGCAGATGCTGCAAGCTATGACTAGCAAAGACCAGATGTGGGGGCAACCCCACATGCCTGACCATTAACCAGCTTCCATTTCCACCCTCTCGGGAGCTGGTCCCCTTTTTCCCTTCCCCCTCCCTTCACTCCTCACATTAAAAATCGGCCTTGTGCCTAATTTGCTCGGTGGGGGAGCAAATAAATACCATCTGTTCCGGCAGATGCTGCACTTAAGATAATTTGTACCAGTCAATGGAGGGGAAACCCTCTATACTGGGACAATTATTATTTTTGGTAACCAGAGTGACCCCTTTTAGGGGAGCTGGTTTTTACCTCACATTAAAAACGGCCTTGTGCCTAATTTGCTCAGTGGGGGAGCAAATAAACACCATCTGTCGGGCAGATAATGCAAGCAAAGACCATATGTAGGTTCAACCCCAGATATAAGACCTTGGTCAATGTAGGGGGAACCCTTCATACCAATTATCACTATCAACCTCCCCTACTCCTCGGGAGTTGATCCCTATTTCCCCTTCATTCCACACATTAAAAATGGTCTTGTGCCTAATTTGCTCGGTGGGGTTGCAAATAAATACCCCCTCTTCACTCCTTACATTAAAAATCGGCCTTGTGCTGTATTTGCTAGGTGGGGGAGCAAATAAATACCCTTTTCTTGGCATTTTGGCCAAGATCAAAGTGTAATATCTGTTCCGGCAGATACTGCAAGCAAAGACCATATGTAGGGGCGACCCCACATATAATACCTTGGTCAATGTAAGGGCAACCGTTCATACCAATTTTAACGATCCAGCTCCCCTACTCCCCGGAGAGCTGGTCCTCATTTCCCCTTCACTTTTCACATTAAAAATCGGACTTGTGCCTAATTTGCTCGGTGGGGGAGCAAATAATTATCAATCCCACATATAAGAGCTTTGTCAATGTAGGGGCAACCTTTCATACCAATTGTCACTATCCAGCTCCCCTACTCCACGAGGAGTTGGTTCCCATTTCCCCTTCACTCCTCACATAAAATATCGGCCTTGTACCTAATTTGATCGGTGGGGGGGCAAATAAATACCAACCCAACGTATGAGACCTTGGTCAATGTAGGGGCAACCCTTCATACCAATTGCTACTAGCCAGCCGCCTACGCCCCGGGGAGCTGGTCCCCATTTCCCCTTCAATCCTCACATTAACAATCGGCTCGGTGGGAGAGCAAATAAATACCAACCCCACATATATTACCTTTGTCAATATAGAGGAAACCCTTCATACTAATTGTCACTATCAAGCTCCCCAACTCCCCGGGGATTTGGTCCCCATTTCTCTTTCACTTCTCATATTACAAATCGGTCTTGTGTCTTATTTGCTCGGTGGGGGAGCAAATAAATAGCTTTTTCTTGGCCTTTTGGCCAAGATCAAAGTGTAGTATCTGTCCCGACAGATACTGCAAGCTATGACTAGCTATGACTAGCAAAGACCATATGTGGGGGCAACCCCACATGCCTGACCTTTAACCAGCTCCCATTTCCCACCTCTCGGGAGCTGGTCCCCTTTTTCCCTTCCCCCTCCCTTCACTCCTCACATTAAAAATCGGCCTTGTGCCTAATTTGCTTGGTGGGGGAGCAAATAAATACCATCTGTTCCGACAGATACTGCAAGCAAAGACCATATGTGAGGAAAACCCCACATATAAGATCTTAATCAATGTAGTGGTAACCCTTCAAACCAACTGTCACTATCAAGCTCCCCTACTCCCCGGGGAGCTGGTCCTTTAATAATCGGCGTTGTGCCTAATTTGCTCGGTGGGGGGGCCAAATAAATACCATTTTCTTTGCCTTTCGGTCAAGATCAAAGAGCAGTATCTGTTCTTACTACATGCTGTACTTATTTTGATATAAAGTGGGGGTCGCTTTTCTGTATTAATTTAATGTAAAATGATCATCCATTTCACAACCAGGCAGTCTCAAAGCCATTCAAGTCATTCTCTAGATCATTCAAGTTGTTTTTGAAGGATTCCAGTTATTTTTTAAGCATTCAAGTCATTCTTAAGGTCATTCAATTCATCCTTAAGTTCATTGATGGCATTCTAAGTTATTTACTTTTTATTTATTTAAGTCATTTCAGCCCATTTTTCGGTCATTTTAGTTTATCTTTTAGAGTTTCATGTCAATCCTACATTCATGAATTCATTAATTACACGAGAGCACCCGAATAGTTGCTATCGGCCTTGTTTATTTACACGCGAATCACATTTCCCGTTCTTCATTTAAATGCGAGGACTGTTGCAAAAAAAGGCAACAACAGAATCGTATTTTAAATTTTCATTTTAATGCAACGTCATTGTCTAGAAAATCCAACCGAATCCCATTTAAACTTCTTTAATCAAAAGCGACTTATTTTTTATAGAAAATCGAATCGAATTTTAACTTCTTCATTTAACACCGACAATTGTTTTTTTGTTTTTTTCTGTTTAGCTAATACAGCGAATTTAATGTTTTAAATACTTAATTTAAAAGCGACGGATTTTTAATTTTTGCATATAAGTCGACCGAATCACATTTTATCTATTTTTAAATTGACGACTTCTTAAAAAATAAATCCGACTCAAATTGTACTTTAATGTTTTCACACAGCTGACGTCGCCATTTCTCAAAAATTCGATTCGAATTGTACTGTCGATTCTTTAGATGTTTGTCTTGCAGAGGTTAAAGCAACAATTCTTCCGGGTCTTCGTTGTTAGTCATGACAGCTCTTGTTCGGGTTCCTTGGCCTTCGGGACAAGATCACAGTGTAGTATCTGTTCTTCAGATGCTCCACTTAAATTCCTTGTTCTCTGTCAGAGGAGCAGAAATCTTTCACGGCTGAGACAATTCTTATTTTTGTTCCTTTTCTCCACGTTAAAAAACGACCCTGGTGTCTAACTCTGTCCCGTGGGGAGGCATTGTAAATAGGAACACATGTTCTGCATTCATCCTCTAAATCTTCGATGACGCACGTATGATATGTCTGAAATATTGCGATAATCCAGAAACGAATGCACACGTTAACCAACCGCAACATACTCGTCCACCATGCCATCGAGTAATCAACTTGTCATATGCATTAACTACATCTGTAGCATACGCGATTAAAAGAACCTGCTTGATTTGTCCTGCATCCGTTCTATGTTCCGTATTAAGTTGCGTATATATGGTCAAGGCTCAGAATATCAAAGGCAGGACGCGCTCAGCACAACTCATGATGCAAAGCTCACACATAAATTCTATATTTTCAATCCACTCCATGATGGGCATCTCAGTTGCAGCACCACTAAATTCTCGAATTCACGGGACATCAAAAAGCGTGGTCTCTATCGCTGAAAGATAATTCAAGGCCGAAATACTTTCTAATCGTTGAATGTTTGAGTTAATGAAAAGGAAGAATGATTCTCAGATCGCTAGGTTCAGAGCGTCGAGCCGCAAAAAAAAAATATAAATAAATACGTGCCTAACTGAAGAAATGCTTATATTTTTTATATTATCAAAACCGCACTCTTCTCAAATTGCATTTTTTTTTTGTCATGTCGGCCAGGTTTAAAGATTAAGACATTTTCGCTTTCTTTTCTTAAGCGAATGACACTCGCGCTAACCATGCACACCAGAATATTTTCTACAATATACACCATCATCGGAATTTTATACATTTTTTTTCGCTCTTATGAAGCTATGATGCAAAATTTGGAAACAAATACAGTTAGTAAAGAGTCCGCGTGTTCGTCTGTGTGCGGTGTTATTTTGAAATGCCGCAATAAAACGTTTGGACGACTGCTTGATATGAACGTCAGATTTGCTTTCTGTGATTAAAACGTTGATTCAACTTGGAAATATAATACGTATGAAATACGATTATAAGCAAAATTACAAGAAAGTATGATGAAAACAAGAAAATATATGTATTCTTCATATATATCGCTGGCGAGCTTCAAAATCGGGACCCCATATATATATATATATATATATATATATATATATATATATATATATATATATATATATATATATATATATATCCCACTCTGCCGTAAGGACTCTGACAGACACATGCACATACTTGGAGTTTACATTCGTAATACCCTCCCCCTGACTAGAAAAACACACCTAGAAACGGATGGCCAAGATTTTATGTGCTTTAGACTAAACATTCAACACAATATTAGCTACTTTTATTTTCTCTAACGCTCTCCCTGAACTCAGGACTGCACCATAATAAACAAAGTCTCTGACAGCATAGACACGGCACTGTCCCTCAACACTAGCGCACAAATACATGTATTTGGTGACTTTAATGTCCAGCACAAAAACTGGCTTGAATTCTCTAGTGACACAGATGCAGCGGTCAGCACAACTCATAGCTTCACTATATCTCACTCCCTATCACAAATTGTTACGTTTCCAACCCGTTTTCCTGACAAGGAAGAACAACACACATCACTTCTAGATCTGTTTTTGACCACAGTTCCCGATGACTGCAACACAAAGACCAATACCCACTCGGAAACGCTGATCATGCAGTGATAATTGTTGAAATCGCCCTAAACTCTAGAGCCAAAACTGAAGAGCCGGTGCTCAAAACAACGGGATATTATAATAAGGCTGACTGGGAAGCCATCAGGGAACTAATCAGAGATGCCCCACAGAGAAATATGTTTTCTCTCCCTGCTGAACTGTGTGCAAAACTGCAATCGAAGCGCATATTCCCATGCGGAAATTTTATAGTAAGCCCCATTCTCCCCAATAGTTTACGTCGACTTGTGCAACTGCCATTGCTCAAAAGCAGCATGCATACCGCAGTTTAAACCGACATAAGTCCAGTTCAAACAGACTGAAGTATATAGAAGCTAGAAATAATGTTAAAAAATAGCGAGAGCTAAGAGAGAATTTACGGAAACCACTCAAAAACGCATCGAAGCACAAAAACTAGGAACTCGAGACTTCTGGAAAATCTACAACAGTGTAGTAAATAATGGCAATCAACAATTCCCCCACTAACCAACAATCACGAGGTTGTCTCCTCAGCAACCGACAAGGCTAACTTGATTGCCAGTCGGTTTGCCTCAAACTCCACACGGGACCCTTCCAACCAACACACCTGACTTTCCTATGCGGACAGACGCCACGCTAGACGATCTGAAAACCACCCCTGCCCAGGTGCATGCCATCATAAAAAAACCTTGACACTTCAAAAGCATGTGGACCCCATCTCATCCCAGCTGTGCTATTAAAAAGTGCTCAGCCGAAGTAGCTCCAGTTCTCTCCAAACTCTACAACAAATGCCTTAATGAAGCTTGCTTTCCCGCCTGTTGGAAAACTGCTTCTGTTGTACCAGTGTTCAAGAATTCTGGCGAAAGAACTGACCCATCAAATTATCGCACCATTAGCCTTCTCCCAATATTTTGTCAAAATATTTGAGACCTTAATTAACCATGCTCTAGTCCATCACCTTACAGATGCTAAACTTCTGACTGACCAACAATATGGATTTAGACAAGCCCGTTCCACAGCAGACATCCTAACTGTAATCTCTGAACGTATATACCATTCACTTGACAAAGAGGGGAGGGCAGAGCGGTAGCTCTAGATATATCTAAGGCTTTTCACAGAGTGTGACATGAGGGTCTCCTCAGGAAAATTAGATCATACTGTATCATTGGTAGAATACATAACATAATTAAATCCTTCTTAGATAAGAGAAAAATCCAGGTTGTCCTCGACGGTCGTACATCTAAACAATATGAAATAAATGCTGGAGTGCTTCAGGGTTTTATCTTTGGACCTCTATAGTTCCTGATATTCATAAATAACCTACCCGACAAAATTGCCTCTGAGATGGGTATATATGCTGATGACACTACACTCTATGGCAGGCACGAGAGGAAGACTAATGAAAACATTTCTAAAGAAATGGCAGAAACACTAGAGGAAGACCTCCAATCTGTAGTGGAATGGGACAAAAATGGATGGTCACGTTCAATGCCACCAATACTAAACTAGTTTCATTCAATAATTACAAGAAACCCTCTCTACCACCTATAGCAATGGCCAACGACTCTTTATCTGAGAGTACATCTTTCAAACTACTTGGCCTAACGTTCAAAGGAAACATGAGTTGGAACAATTACATTGAAGGCATTGCCAGGGTCGCTGCATGAAAGGTGAGCTCTCTCTATCGTGATAGACAACTACTAACACCCGAAAGTATCCTGTACCTCTATGAGGCCACCGTTCGCCCATGTATTGAGTATTGCTGTCACATCTTGGCTGGTCCATCTGCTACTAGTCTATCGCTCCTTGACAAGGTTCAAAAAAGAGTCGCAAACCTGATAGGCCCTGAACTGGCATCTAAGCTTCAGCCTCTGTCCCATCGACGAAATGTTGCATCCCTGTGCCTTTTCTACAAGTATGTTAGTAGTGAATGGTCTGATTAACTGTAATCACTTGTGCCCCCACGACGTGAGCACCCTCGACAAACCCGACAGGCTGCTAAATTCCACCCCAACACTGTAGATATCCCTAGATGTAAGATATTTTCTACTCCAATAGTTTCTTCCCCAGAATGGCTAGACGTTGGAATTCCATTCCAGGTCCCTGCTTCCCCAACAGTACTGACGTGCAGAGGTTCAAGTGTAACGTGAACCGACATCTTGCTGCCCAAATCCCCACATAGTACCCCAGTAGTTATTGTCCCTGATAGTAGCCCCCTACACCAAAGTGTCAAAACCACCTTCGACTACATTAACAAGGCCATCTTCATCGCAACGAAAATTAAGAAAAATTTTAACATTGAAGAATCTAAACGTGTAATACATTCGAACGTACAGGGATAAAGTAAACAGAGTCATACTCTTGCAGTCAAGATAAACAAGACCGATAATTAAGACCGTTTTAGATATACATATCAAGCTCTCTTCAGCCAATACTCATCTGTTAGATGAGATAAGCCATTGATACCGTCGGTTTCAAGCCCGATAATTAAGACCGTTTTAGATATATTTAAAGCCCGTATAAATATATTCTTATTTTTCGGATATCTTCGGATTTTCCTTATAATTGAGCACTCTGCTGGATTTCTTTTTCCAAAAAAAAAAAATAATCACACACACACACATAATATATAAATATATATATATATATATATATATTGATTAGTCTCTATTTTCATGTAAAGCTAGATAGCTAAATAGATAGATATTTGCGTACCATGGCGGATGGCCAGATCAGGAAAATAGAGAGTGTATTCTTTAAACAAAATTATTTCGTATATATTAGTTCAATTCCCTTTTAGAACGCTGTTTTCTTTTTCATCGTTTGCACTGATAATAGCGATAAGTATCCCCTTCTAAATATATCGTAGTTAGAATGTATGTAGCCGGATGAAATTATGAAATCCTATCGGATTCATTTTCTTCAGCTTGAACAAAATAATGTAAAAATTATGAAATAACTTACAAGAAATAAAACAATCACACACACACATATACATATGCACGTATATGTAAATATACATGCATATATATATATATATATATATATATATATATATATATATATATATATATATATATATATATATATAGTGGGTGGATGTATGGAATCAGGGAAGATGCCATGTCGCCAACTTGAGAATTTTATATGAGAAATTTAAACACATCATAAGAAAAAAATAGTCACACACACATGGTGTACAAACACACACACACACACACACACACACAAACAAATATAAAGATAAGCATGTACACATTCCCTATACTATTTTATAGGGATAGATGCATACGTATATATGTATACGTCTGGATATGACTTTAAACTATATCCGCTTGTGTGGCCCCCAGCTTGCGGGCTTTTAGGAGTGTGGAGCCAGACTTTAATTGGCATTGCTCCCAGGTCCACCTTGACCCGGAGAAGTAGTACCTGTTAGGGTCCCAACTGTCAGTTAAAACGAAACCGACTTGAAAAAAACAAATAAACAAGTATATTGTATTAAAAATTGTTTTTCAAAATCAATGGATTCGGCATTCAATAACCTGAAAAGAGTTGGTATGAAGTAAAACTGCCAATCAGCTAATATATATGCATATGTGTGTATGTGTGTGTTTGTTTGTGTGTGTGTGTGTGTGTGTGTGTGTGTGTGCGTGTGTGTGAAGAGGAATGCGTGGTCAACGTTTGGTAGGAGATTTTTAAAAATGATGGAAAATGTGGAAAAAATAAAACAATGGCATATAAACAAATGAATCAAGTGATGCAAATTAAGAGCAATTTAATATTGAGAGTGGAACGAAATAAGGAAAGAGAAAATATTGAGCAAATAAATCAGGCACGTGAGGCAAGTAAAAAGCAGGTGGAACAACAAACGGTTAAAAAAAAGTAAGGGTGTCATAGAGAAATGAAATCGAACATAGTAGTATTAGAAGAAACAGTAAAGTTGTCATTAATGGCGTCCTGTTCTGGTGTTGGCCTATCAAAACTCTTAGCAAAGATTCATGTTGCGCGTAATCAAAAGCGATGGGCTCGCGCGGTTGGCGCCATCGATATAACTTGGCTGGTAAGATCGTGCGTAGCCACGTGAGTTTGTGCTTGGCTTTGGTGCAAAAGGAACGAATGAGTGGGGAAAACAAGTAAAGGGATATTATGAAAGATTATATGCCGAAAAATGATTAAAGTAATCGATGATGGAGAAGGATGCTGAGGAAAATACGTACAAGAGAACGGAAAATAAGATGAAGAACAAGAAAAAGGTTAAAAAAAAAGGAAACAAAGAAGAATACATGGACACCGAAAAAGTTGGAATTTCACTGCCGATGCAATCCTCTATCTTTATAAAAGCCAAGTACGTCCTAGAATGCAGTACTATTATCACATTTGGTCAAGAACTGCTAGACTGATTCTTCTGCCTTGACCGAGTTGAAAAGTGGCTTCGGAACCTAATAGGTAACCCCCTTTTTCTTCCCTTCATCTCTTTCCCACAAATAAAACATTGACCCCTTGATTTGCTTTACCGTTACTTTCATAGCAAGTGCTCATCTGAGCTCCAATCCAAGGCCCTAATCGCAAATCTTTCACAAAATGCACTCAACTAGCTACAACCACTATCAACAATCCACCCTACTTTCTAGATGTACCTTAATCTAAACGCAATTCCATGAACAAAGCTTATTTCCTATAACTGTCATCCTGTGGAATACTGTTTACTTGCCTGTAGTCCGGCCGACTACAATAAGATCACGTCTTCACGTCACATTTAAAAAAGCTCTTGTTTAATCGCACCTTTGAATAATTCACATTCTTCCATTTCTACATATTAACGATTAGTATATTACCACCTTATATTCATTAACCCTCGTCCTTGAGTGATCTTCGGCCCTCGATAAATAAAACAGACGAGACGGATCAGAAGAAATCAGGGAGGAGACAAAAATAAAAGATGAATAATCAGGATGAGGAAGAAGAAGGATTGAAAAGCATTGTCAAAAAGCATATCCCTCTGAGAAGATAACATTTGTGAAGAAACTGGAAACGATGAGGGGAAGAAAACGGAATGAGAAAAAATAAGTGGGAGGTGGGAAAACAGAAAGCGAAGAAGGAAAATACTGAATAGCGAAAAAGGATAATCACAAAAAAGAGGAACTAGCGGGAGGAAAATTTTAAAAAAAGCATGAGAGAAACGGCATATCAACCCTTTTTGGATAATTTAATGCCGAATCCAGTTATTTTAGAAATAGTCTCCATGTTGCGTCCAGTTATTTTGTAGACGCTTTTTTTTAATTCTTTAAGCCTTTGTATCTTCAATCCCTCGTTTTTAGTGGTGGTTTAGTTGTTTTATGGTGGATATATCGTTTTTGTTCGCTACCCTGCAAAAGATGAATGAGTTTTGCAATGGGAAAGGGAAAAGTGTTAGAGTATTAATGTTTGGTACAGTTAAAGTTAGGAAACCAGTCAGAAAGTGGGGGGAGATAGAAAGAGAAAAGGGGGAAAAACTTGGCTGTCGTTTTTATATTTGGTTTTGTCAGAGCATAATCAAGTTTTGCAAGATGAAGGAGAAAAAAAAAAAGCATCCATGTTAGGTGCATTTCGTCTCAGGAAGCCAATATCTTCAGACAGCCTGATCTGGTAGCCCCTGTAAGAGAAAATTGAGGAAGAGGAAGAAACCACTGATGAAATGTTATTAATAAGGAGAAAAAATTGAAGGAGAAGACACAAAAATCAATGAAAAAATCTAAAAGTGATTCGTGTTAAAAAAATAATAAATGAAAAAAATCAGAGAGAAACCAAGATGGAGAAACTATAGGTAAGGAAGTGCTACATGTAAATACGAAAGGGACAAGTAATAAAATAGGAGGCAGAAGTAAATTCAGATTAAAATTCGAGAATGAATAACTAACGATGAAGCATAAAATAATATGTAGAACAAGACAAGACGAGAGAAGAAATAGAACAAGAACAAAACTGTTCGTCTTGCTCTATTTCTTCTCTCTTTTCCATTTGTTCTACATATTATTATTTTATGTTTCATCGTAACTTCTTGCCAATCTTTCAAGAGAAACACCAGTCTGTCTGAAACTACTGTCAATAATTTTCCCCACTCTTTATCTGTGCCTAAATCCAAACGTAGATTCCATGAGCAAAGCTTCTTTCTTAGAACTACACAAAAGTGGAACTCTCTGCCGCTTGCCTGGCTACAGCTTGGACGTCTTCAAGTCCAACATAAACAAACTCCTGACAAACCGCGCCCTTAAGTAAGACACTCTATCAAAACCCTAAATACTAATGATTACTACAATACCATCTCACTGTACACGCAATAACCCTTATCCCTAAGTGGCGTTCGGGCCTTGATAAGTGATGACCCCCCATATAAAAAAAATTTAAAAAGAAGGGGATGAGATAGAATATAGAAACAATAGAGAAGCAAATGCAAGGTCCGCAACAAAACACAAAGAAGAAAACAAAGAAAAAGAGGATGAAGATTGGAGGCTAAAACGATCGAAACGTTGTGAAAATTAACATCAAACTGAGAACAATTGTGCGGAGAATTCAAATATTACTAATCGATGTCAACAAGCTAGTCTCTTCACATTATTCTGTCTGGTAGAAAACAGAAACGAAAAAGAAGAACATAAATATACAACGTATTGCATATACATTGAATTCAAACAATATGAGAAAGTTATTTGGACTCATCGGACTACTGTTCTCATCAGAGTGATTTTCACAACGTTTCCACAAGAACAATGGTTAGAGGACTTGGAAAATCAATTGTAAAAAGTGATATTCTCCTGAAGGTTGAAGGTCTAATCTTCAGTGTGGGCGACCGAAAAAATACAATTACGAAGTATTTAGGACCTCTTTCCAGTCATGGCTTACGGAACAAGAGCATGATACCTCAGTGAAGTGAAGAAAAGGTTTCGCTCGAAATACCGTCCAAATTCCAGAGTGCGACAAATACCTTCCCGAGTTCCACAAGATATATCCGCAGAAAGTCGGGGGATGGGGGTACATCGACCGAAACATTGCAATCATAAAGGCTTGAAGTTCTTGTCAGCAATTAACCAGAATAAAAAGATCATCATTTTTATTTGTAAACTGTTGTCTTTGTGTTTTCATTGCAACTGAAAGGTAAAAGTTTGTGTTTATCATCTGTAAATGAACTTTCTATGAATTCCTCCAAGTATTATATGTCCCCACCATCATCATCAATAATGACTTCTCCCTTATATACATTTAAAGAATTGTATTACACATCTCTCTCAGCCTCTGTATAAATAATAACAATGAACAAATAGAATTGTCATCAGCATCACCATTGTCGCCGTTGACGCCGTTATACAAACAACGTCCCATTCTGTGTAACATGTTAAATAAATGTATATTCTCCGTTATATGTCATCCTTCCAAATTTGTACCCACCCGACTATTCAACATTCGGCTAATACTTACATCAGTGGAAACTTCAATGTTCACAATGCGAAATAGTTAATCCACTCAAACAAGACAGATGACGAGGGGAAGTTCTGTCACAATATCTATATTGCCTATGATCTCACTTCGATTGTTTGTGAACCCACCCGTGTGCCCGACACTGACGGGCAGTATGCAAGGCTCCTAGACCTTTTCCTCACAACCTGCCCTGAACTATGATCATCTGCCGTTCTGTCTCAACTGGGATCTTCTGAACACTCTGTTTAATCGGTTAAAATAAAAATGAAATGTAATGAGTCCTAGCCTTATCTCTCCATCGCTGACTTGGATAGCTTCCGTACATTTATCTCAAATCTACTTCCCATGTTTAAAATGGATGTGTCCTCTATAATATCAGACCTGACATAATAGTTAACTGTAAATATAGACGGTTTCATACCCTCGAAAAAATTCCAGTAAAAACCTAACAGCCATCCATGTGCTGCTGCCATTGCGCACTCAAAATTGGACCAATAATTCGATGAATCCAAATAATACAAATAATCAATCATCATCTCAAAAATTTAGAAACAGTAATATATGAAAAACAATGAAAAGAAGGAATGTCAGAACGAAATACTAAAATAATCACATAAAACCGAGGAACCGCAGTGAGGAGCTGTTTTAAAGTAGAGCCTATTTTTTAACTAGAAAAGTTGAAGAGTTACTAAGACTCAAGTGATACCATTAGAATAAGCCGTCATTTTGTTCCCCAGAATATTTATTTGTTTATAATCTGCACTAACCTCAAATCACTTTTTTAGCAATGATTAATGACCGTGCATGTGCGCCCAGAGTACGCTTCGTTGTAAGAGGACAGTTCCAAAATAAAAGACGCCTATTTTTGTTACTAAACAAGTTCAAGTACTATGAAGACGGGAGTGGTACTGTTAAAATGAGCGAAATTTTGCGCTCAAAATATAGTTTTCTACATATTCAGCAAATTTCTCAACTCATATATTATAACTTATTCTCTTCTGGTATAATTATTTCATTCTTCTTAGTTATATGATTTACTAGCAGTTCAGTCCGGCTTTGCTCGGGCCCTATGTACTGGTCAAAGTTTATGTGCATATGCATATATAGAGAAAAGTTTGACTCATGTCCAGTTTACCTAAGATTTCAAGTTTTTATACCCAAAATTGGCGGAGGCTCTTTCAATTTTGATCACTTGGCAACCAAATTTTTGCCCCAAAACTTATTAAACGGCTTTCTGCATGTCTGAATAACCTTTCTGTCAAATGGTAGATATTTAGACCCAAAATTAGCGGAATTTACCTTTGGCCGAGTGCCAACAAAATTTTAGGTCAAAAGCCCGTTAAAAAGCTTGCCAGATGTCTGAATACACTTTATGTAAAACTTCAAATGTTTAGACCAAAATTGGGCTGAGTAATTCGGTAGAGACCGCATTGGTTATTTATTTAAAACTTTGACTCAAATTTTTACCCTAAACATTTATTCTTTTAGGTTCAAATCAAAATAAAAAATTGACCCATGTCCAAGTAACCGACATTTATAATTTCAGGTGTTTACATATAAAATTAGCGAAGGAGTTTGGTAGAGTTTTAAAAGGTCAACTTTTACCCCTCGACAGACAAATCTGTGTCTGAAAAGTGATTTATAAGATTATCCCAAATCTCAATACCTCTTATGTCAAATATCAACTCTGTAGACTGACAATTGACAGTTTTGGGCAGGAAAATGTAAACACAAACATAAACTATTTCACTATTATAGATGGATAGATGATTAAAATTTTTCATTTTTGTTTCGAATGTTGTTACGTACCTGATACTGAAGGTTCCTATTTACTTGCAACTGCACGACGACAGAGTTAGACATAAAGTCGTTTTTTTATGTAAATGGAAACCCAGCTCCTTAAAAAGGGCATTCCGAAAAGGAACAAAAATAATTTTTAAAATGCCTCAATCAATGAAGGATTTTTCCTCCACTGACCGAGGACAGAAAATGCTGAGTGCACCACCAGAAAAGATACACCGCTGTGATTTTTGCCTGAAGGGTAAATTTCAAATTTTAATGTGATAAAGTCAGTTTCTTTCTATACTTATATTTTCTATAATTGTGGTATTTCTGTTCTAATAATGAAAAGAATTTAGCGTCTAAATGCCATGAACAAAAATGAAGTTCTTTTTTCTGCTTTCTTTTCTATATTCCCTTATTGTTTTGATGTAATAATAAAAGTATATGTTACGTTTATTACCATTTATATATATATATATATATATATATATATATATATATGTATGTATGCATATATGTATGTGTGTATATATATATATATATATATGTATATATATATATATATTATTTTTTTATAATTGTTTTACTGTTTTAAAAAATATAATAAATAAAAAATGTTATATACGTCCAAATAAATTATGAGCGATTTTCTAATAAATAAAAATGAGCTTCGAGGCGAAGCCACTATTTAATCGTATTTATCGTTAAAAAATAGCAACACACCTATATACATATATATATATATATATATATATATATATGTATATATATATATATATTTAGTAAGTAATATAAATATATATATGGCAATTAAGCTACACAGAATATTTCGCGTTTCATTCTCGTGAGAATTCCTCAGGTTTATGCGAATTCTCACGAAAATAAAGCGCGGATTATTTTGTGTAGCATACTTGCCATATATATTTTATAAATTACTACCTAGCTCTACCTGTGTCCTGTGCACTGTTGACGTAAATATTGAATAACTTACGCATAAAATTATATATTCGTATCTTAATTTCTGTGATTAAATGAAGTAATCAGATATATAAATATATATATACGTATGCTTATATATGTACATATATATATATATATATAAAGAGAGTGAGAGAAAGAGAAAAAATATAGAGAAAAGGGCAAGAAAAATGAGGAATAAAAGACGAGAAAATTGAGCGAATAAAAGAGTGATAGAGATATAAAGAGGGAAGAAAAGTAGTTTCTTGAATGTACTTTTCCGATCAATGATGAGGAAGAAAGTGACGAAGCAGTGAAAGAAAGGCATGTATTTATAGAGAAGAAGAACGGTGAAAAAGAAACGAAAGGGATTTCAAGAGTGGCTTCAAGTGATTTGATCGAAGTCCCGAGATAAAAGAACATTCGGAATTACCACATAGAAAGCGCGCGATTCAAAGCTGCCATTTATTTCGGCCATTTTAATTGGCTCTTCTGGGAGATCAGTACTCATTCCTACTCTGTCGATCAAAGCAACCTATTTGTACATATTGATTGGATTGATTATAAGATAGTCGATAGATCGATCGGATTACCAGTTGATTTCCATATATTTCTATATTTGACTATTCATCAGTTTCTCGCAGGATTCTTCAAGTACATGATTTCTGGTTCAATATGATAGAAATTTAAGAGTAATGCACTTTATCAACAGTTTACAGACTGGAGCAATAAATGTTTTGCCGTATTCCATTTCCGTTTGAGTAAAACTAGTCTGCCTTTTTTTTCCTTGTAAACAAACTACTAGTTGGCCATTTAAGTACAAATCGCAAGAGCAATTGGCGTTTTATGTCATAATAGAACGTGACAGAATGTTCAACGAGCGAGATCGAAGATGCGCCGCAGTAGAACACATGCTCTCTACCGCTGCAGGTTATAACAACAGGCACATTGACAACACCCTAAAATGCAAAATCGCTGTTCAACGCTTGACGGCTCTACTCAGCGTTGTTACCGGCTACGCTTATGGTATTTCGTGTGATTTCAAGTGAGGGTTAAATCATGCCACCGGACACCTTCGAAGTCGGCTTCAAATCGACGCCAATATGTAGCTCGCAGATCCTGGGTGTAGCAGCAGAACTCGGCACTGCCCATAAGTCGAAAGAGACCAACGCTTAGCTTCTGAAGTTTCCTGTTTTTAAACTATTTTTTATTTATATATTTATTCATAAGATATATGTCCATATGGACAAATAAACAGATACTGAACAGGTATACAGGCTTATTTATACGATTTAAATAAAGGTTGTATACTTGGAGTTATATTTTTAATACTACCATCATATCTAAAGTAAGTACACCGGCAAGGTTTTCATATCTATGTATAAACTTAATTTCGATGGTTGTCAATCTTCCAATTTGGTTGTTCATCTTTTCTCTTAATACTAGAATGTGAATATATTTAATCGCTTTATATGCTCGTTCTAAATGTAGATTTTCCAGACCATATACATGCCAACAGGTACATAATAGCATAGATTTGTCTATATTAGTGGAGTGTTCCGCTCCCAAATATGAATAGATAAATAAATAATTTCAAACGGAGTAACAAATGACCAGATAAAAAAGCAAGGAATATTATAAATAAATAGATAAATATAATAAATAAATAAATACAATAAATAAATAAATAGAGCTAATCAATAAAATAAATGAATAATATAGTTTCCACTAGAAAGTAACAACCATAAGAACTTTAAATAGAAAAACAATCAGACTATATTCACGGCGTGTCCTGCATTGAGTACTCTTTATTAACCACGCGGATTTTATTTGGAGTAACGTCTTAGAAACCATCTATACAAATAGTAAGAAACGTCTTAGACACCATCTATACAAATATTATATATATATATATGTATATATATATGTATATATATACATATATATATCATTAATTATATATATATATAAGGTTTTCATATCTATGTATAAACTTAATTTCGATGGTTGTCAATCTTCCAATTTGGTTGTTCATCTTTTCTCTTAATACTAGAATGTGAATATATTTAATCGCTTTATATGCTCGTTCTAAATGTAGATTTTCCAGACCATATACATGCCAACAGGTACATAATAGCATAGATTTGTCTATATTAGTGGAGTGTTCCGCTCCCAAATATGAATAGATAAATAAATAATTTCAAACGGAGTAACAAATGACCAGATAAAAAAGCAAGGAATATTATAAATAAATAGATAAATATAATAAATAAATAAATACAATAAATAAATAAATAGAGCTAATCAATAAAATAAATGAATAATATAGTTTCCACTAGAAAGTAACAACCATAAGAACTTTAAATAGAAAAACAATCAGACTATATTCACGGCGTGTCCTGCATTGAGTACTCTTTATTAACCACGCGGATTTTATTTGGAGTAACGTCTTAGAAACCATCTATACAAATAGTAAGAAACGTCTTAGAAACCATCTATACAAATATTATATATATATATATATATGTATGTATATATATATATGTATATATATACATATATATATCATTAATTATATATATATATATATAACTATATTAAAACACAACTTTATATCAATAATGCAGTATAACAGCAATTATTTTCTTTTTGTTATTTATTGTTATGACACAAGGAACGAACTCGTTATGTATTAATCGAAAATTTGTTTTGCACTATTTCTTAGTGTACAGAAGTTTTTTTCAGATGGTAATAATGCTTATTATGTATGCATTTAATTTTTAGGCCATATAAAATTTCGTATACATATATATCAACAAAGCCATAAGCAATTTGGATAGTAACAACTTTTTTTGATTTAACATTTCCATTTGGCATACGCCATATCTTACAATCAGTTACTAGCTAAACAATGTTTGCAGATTAGGAGAGGACTCCAACAAGAGCGTTGATAACCCCATTCACGTGTACACTATTTTGTCTTCTACTTTGCGTGTTTTCGTTTTATACTTTATTTTACAAAACATTTACGTCGTTTTATCGAAGAGTTGCTCTTTATCCTCGCCATTATAATAATGTAATTTATAAATTTTAATGTGAAAACTATGTTGATAGGAGTACTTTAGATTTGATTTTAGTGTCTCAAATTAATAACGGAAGCTACCGATCAACGCATGCTCCAAACGATAGTGAATGGACAAGTAGCTCAAAGCCTTGTCAGGCCCTACCAATTTTAGCTTTAACTCACTTTCCATCGTCAGTTATCCTTACTGAAATCATAGTTTGAAGATTTTGGAGAATATATACGTTCGTTGGAAACAATCCTCTATTTCTTAAGTAAGAGAGTGCCGCTAGGTTTAAAGGTGATTAGACTAAAATATTGCATAATAGTATATACACCATAAGGGAAGCTATATTTTAAATATATGCACTCCTCCGTTGCGATTTTTGTAAGAAAAATGTCCATGACACAGCACCTGACAAGTAAAGGCATACTAACATTTTCTTGTACTGATGTTAATCATGACTATAATAAAATATTTGTCTAATAATTGATATTATATATATACACACTCACACACGCACACATGTATATATATATGTATGTATGTATGTATGTATGTATGTATGTGTGTGTGTGATTGTGTGTGTGTATATATACAGTACCAAACGATCCTTCGGTAGTTACCACGCACCCGCTCCTCATTGAATTGTAATGGTATCTCCATCCACGGCATCAACAAAGCCCTAAATAGCATTAGACCCTGCAGAGACCTGGAAAACGAGAACATGCCCCTCGAGTTTCCCTACCCATTGTGGCCAGGAGACGAAAACCCATCTCACGCTACTTATATTGGAGATGTGGGAGACAATTCCCTCCTATCGATTTCTGTAATCAATATCGAGGAATATCACAACTAAGAATCCACAGTACGATATTCGCCCGCATTCTCCTAATCTGTCTCCTTGTTCTCGCCGAAAGGGGCATATGACTTATAGTGTGTTTTGCGATCCTCCCGCTGGGCCACTAGCATGATCTACGCACGATCAATACAAGGGAATAGCCTGGAGTAGCAACTCGCTTTATTTTCATTTTTTGAGATCTAAAAATGCTATCAGGAAAATACCCCGACTTCGTGGCAATCCTGAATAGATTTGGCTGCCAATTTAACTTGTCTTTCTAATGACCGATATACACGAGAGAATGGTTTAGATGCGGGCTTCATCTTAGATCCATTAGCCAGTACTAATTACCTAATGCAGAGCTATGTTCTGGCACGAACGTATTCTCTCTTTAAACAGCACCCAAATGAAATACAACGAGACACACACTTAAGAGGTTTTCGTTATCGCTTAGATGGAGTTGTGAACCTCGCACATCGACCAACATGTGTTTGATACGAGAGCTGCAATACGCTGAGAGAAATGCCGCTGAGAGGCGTTTGACTTCCATGCACAAGAAGACGCATATAACATGGTATTTGAGTGATTACGATGCAGGTTAATACAGAAAAGAGTTCAACTAATGCATAGACTGCAGTTCTGGAATATAAATCCTGCTCTCAATGGCCAAGATACATTTTAACATCAGAAACTATATGCAAAAAATATATGGAGAATAGTATCCGAGCAGTCAACTCTGCTTTTAGCGGACCCTATAGCAGCATATTTAATAACAAAGCACCGGCGAATGCCACAAAAAGCATTATTTTTAAGCAATAGTTTTTTTTCAATTAATTTATACGCTAGTGAAACAATAACCGCATATAAAAACTGGTTAAAAAACTGTTCAGCAACAGAAACTAAGGCAAGCTCTTTACAACTCTTAGGAGAGCTACAAAATCTACAGAGAAGTTCTTAAAAAACTTCAGTGATCAGCGTCAGTACTAAAATCATGAACTACCGTTTTTGCTGGACAGGACATTACACGATCCTACCAGGCTCCCCAAGAAAATAAGATATGGCGATGGGACCAGCGGGACAAGACCACGAGAAGAATCTCAAATACTCTATAGGGATACACTAAAGCGCACATATAGGTATACGAACATCATATTTTTCTTCTAGGAAGAAACTGCCAGAGGAAAAAGGTGTGGAGGAGATTAATAAATGTTACAATTATGAACTTCGATAAAAAGAGGAAGAACAATAAAGAGGCTTGTTGACAAAGGGGAATAAAGCACAGTAAACTACGTCATTCCTTTAGTTGAACTGTTCTGTCATCGGCGAATTAACTAGCGAACGAATCTCTCAAGTCATGTCGAACATAAACATCCACCGCGACACAGGGGCACGACGTAGATTGTGACAACACATACACACACAGATATATATATATATATATATATATATATATATATATATATATATATAGTAAAAACGGTAATTAGAAAAACCTGAGGAAACTGCTCAATACTATTGCAGAGTATATATATATATATATATATAAATATATATATATATATATATTATTACCGTTTTATCTAATTAGTTGCACGAATTTCGGTTACCAAATCGAATTAACGATCCAGTAACTTTATCAGGCTTTACAGTTTTTTTTTTGTTATTGGATCGTTGATTCGATTAGGTAACCGACACCTGTGTAACTAAGTAGATAAAACGGTAATATATATATATATATATATATATATATATATATATATATATATATATATATATATATATATATATATATATATAGCTGACTGTCAACACGATGATTCTAGGTTCAATCATTGGCTTGGGAGAGATGCTAGTCTAGCGGCATTGATGAGTTTTGATTCAACGACACAGCGTTGTATGTCGATAACTACAAATATATTTTAAGCCCCCCCCACTCTTCGGGTAGAGCACTGTCGTAAATAATCTCACCCGTCACTTAATTGGCTGAAAAATGCGAAGCTCGCTGTTTGTTTGTTTACAAACAGGTGGTTTGAGCACTGTAAGAGTGGTGGCGGATGTCTATTTTAATAGACATTCCGACGAGTTATTTGCGGGCGTCCCTTCTGTGGTCGAGTGGGAGAACTGCCGATTGTCAACACGACGGTTCTAGGTTCAATCCTAAGCTTGGGAGAAGTGCTAGTCTTGCTGCACTAATGAGTTGTTATACAACGAAACAAGACTGTATGTCGATTATATATATACATATATATATATATATATATATATATATGTTGGTTATATCGATATTGTTCCTAGATGTAAATCCAATTAAACTCGCGTGATTATTTCATTGTGTTCAATGCAGGACAGAACTTGTATAAGCCTGAAGAGTCTTAGAGTGGATGAAACGCGGAATATTCAGTGTAGCTTAATCGCCATATATATTTTATAACTTACTAACTATATATATATATATATATATATATATATATATATATGTGGGGGGGTGTAGTGAATAAATGACAAAAGTCTATATTTTAAAGGTTGAAACATTCACAATATGGCAATATAGAAACATATTATGAGTTATTTATTGTCTCTCTCTCAATTTTCGGCTTGTAATCATGTGAAACGCACTTTCTGTCGTTTTGACGGATTGATTATTGCGATTTCTTTTGATGAGTTAAGGCCAAAATAGATTAAAAATATATATATAATAATTAAGTGATTGATTTTTTGGCGCGAAAAAGATTCTGTCAAAGATTGTAAATTTCAACACAATTTAATGAATTAAATTATTATATTGTCAACATTATGAACTTTGCGGTATAGTCCTTTTTCATTTATTCACTATATTGCTATGTAATTACATTGTGCTTTTTAAGTAAAGATTGTTATATTATTAGGAAGTAAATATATTTCCACATAAACATAAAGATATATATATATATATACATACATACATATATATATATATATATATATATATATAGTTTTAAATAAAATACTAGGCGGAAGTTTCTCGAGAGCTCTTTCGGCTATAATCTCGTCAGGAGTAAATCGATAGCAATCTAAATAATATTGTAACGAAAATAAAGAGTCCTATTGGGGAACTTATTTAATGTGCCAACGTACGGGGACATTAATTAAATCTATTTACGTTTAAAAACGATTAAAAATATTGGCACAACGAGGGAGAAAAAAAAAAGCGGGAGAAAAAGTTCAAAGTTCCCCAAAGAGAAACAATGCGTTTGATGTTTCTTTTTGCCGGCACAAAGAAGGTTGACGCACCGCGATAGAGACGGCCTCCAAAATCTTTAAATGGTTTCTGGAGTCCGCTCTATGTAGCACCTCGAACCAATCTATTTTATATCTATCGGCACAGCACGGGTTGTCAACCAAATGCTGGCCAATAGCAGAATCCAAGGCTGCAGAAGGAGGGAGACCACCAGACACCATCCTCCCTTGTCTGATCTTCGATGGAACATGCTGGTTTATACGAGTCAAAAGGTGCAAGGATGTTCGCCCAACATAACCAGCATCGCACCGGCATCTAAACTGATATACAATATTACTATTTTGGATGTAAGGCAAACAATCCTTGCGAAAAGACGTAAAAGCAGGTCTCGTAGTATATACCACACGCAAGGTCACCGAATTGAAGCATTCGTAAATACTTCTTCGAATCTGTTTGGAAATTCTATTACTTCCCGCCCCAATCCACGGTAATTTCAAATAAACCGGGCATTTCAAGGGTCCAAACTTTTTAGGGGATTTAAAATCCGCCACCTTTTTGAAAATACAATCATCAATAAGGTCAACAGGATAACTATTATTGATGAATATTTCCCTGATCTTATCGAGTTCAACATCTAATTTGTTAGGCGAACAAATCATGAGGGCTCTATGTACCAAAGTATTAATTAAGCCGACCTTACGTGATTTAGGTACAAAAGACAACCAGTTCACATATAGGCCAGTAAATGTCGGATTTCTATAAATTGTAGTGAGAAAGCCCCCCCCCCTTGAGCGTTCGACAAGAACATCCAAGAAAGGAAGCGAATTGTCCTTCTCACTTTCCATAGTGAACTTAAGAGCCCCATGTAAAGAATTCAACCTATTAAAAAATATCGACACTTCACTTTGCGAAGGAAAAATAGCAAAAGTGTCGTCAACATATCTGAAATATGCAGTGGGTTTAGTTGTAGAATTAAACATAACGGATTCATAGTACCCGACGAAAATATCCGCTAAAGTTGGGGCCAACGGACTCCCCATTGAAACCCCGTCAACCTGACAGTACATAATATCACAACAACTAAATTCCACGGATTTCGTACACATTAAAATGAGTTCAATAAGAATCTCTTTAGAAAACCGTGGAGCAGTCAGGCGACTATCATATAAAGCGTCGGCACATATGCGTATCGTCTCATCCAACGGTATGTTGGTGAAAAGACTAGAGACATCAAATGAGCAGATGAAAGACGTCTCTGCATTAGAATCCAACCCACGTACACAATCAATAAACCGAAAAGAATCTGGGATACAATGCGGGGTGTATAACTCTCGCACAGCTTGCAGAATTTCCACAAGCAACTGAGCCAAAAATGTTGTGCTGAACCAACCATTGATAAAATGGGTCGCAGTGGAACACCTTGCTTGTGGATTTTGTGGAGACCACACATTCTGGGGCGTTGTGATCAAGAGGGCCTGATCCTGTCATAGACATCCTTGCAAAAAACCTTCTTTTTAAATAATGCAAGTAAACGTCTCTGCATTTTAGCCTCGTTCTTGCAAGTATTATCCGTCAACTCGACAGAGCCGAGTTTACGGAATTTCGAACTATCATTGAGAATAACTGCAATTTTCTCAACGTAGTCCGATTTATCCTAAATCACCACTCCTGCACTTTTGTCTGGTTTACACATATAAATATCGGTATTAGATTTTAACGCTTTCATCGTCTTAAATTGTGTTATGTTCCAGACAAAGTCGCTATGATCGACAGGAATGTTACTATATCGGTGAGCTAAGGCAACTGAATTAGATTTCATCCCAACAATTTTTCCTGGGGAATTAGGCACATTATGTCTAAGTTGAGAGAACAAAACTTCAAAGGAAGAAAGTGTTCTCTCTTTATTTAAACTCCTGGGGGGAATACAAAAATCTAAGTCCCTAGACAAAACTCTATTTTCAATTTCTGTAAGGACAGTTTTTGAAAAATTGAAAATATGTTTGCTTCCATTAGTGGGTTCACACCCATATCTTCTGCGAACCAGAAGAGCAAGTTGTTTACTATTATCTTTGGAATCATTTTGCCTAGCAAACTGATCACCGATGGATAAATATTTGCAAAAACGGAAAAAAATCACAAAAGGACAGGAACCCCTTCATTACGGACTAAAGTTGATGACGATTACTAATATACGTCTCAAGATTCTCCGTCAACTTATTCATGTCGTCAAGTATAAACGCACGCTCCATAGACAAACTTGGCTTCACTCTAGATGCAGCAATGCGTTTACTAATGTAAGCTGGGGCTACATCTTGTTCCAGACAAGAACGCAAAAAAGCTAAGGAGAGATTGGTAGATCTAATTATACTCCTTAATCTTACAATATTATTACATAATTCTATTTGTGGGTGTGTGTACCTCTTCCGAAAATATTTAAATAAATGTTTAGAGGTACAGAATTGGTATATAGTTTTAAATAAAATACTAGGCGGAAGTTTCTCTAGAGCTCTTTCGGCTATCATCTCGTCAGGAGTAAATCGATAGCAATATAAATAATATTGTAACGAAAATAAAGAGTTCTATTGGGGAACTTATTTAATGTGCCAACGTACGGGGACATTAATTAAATTTATTTACGTTTAAAAACGATTAAAAATATTGGCACAACGAGGGAGAAAAAAATCCAATTGTTTTGAAGCTCTTACATTTATATTAAAAGCCTAGGGATCGGGTGGTTAATTTAGTGTTGCAAACTTTTTTTTAAATTTCCATTACAAACTCTACTCTTGTACAAGCAATATTACATGAAGAAATATATATTACTTGAAACTTCTAGGTCTTAACATTCTCATGATTGCTTAGGGACTTATGAATAAAAGTTTATGTAAAACAAATAAAAAGTATATATATATATATATATATATATATATATATATATATATATATATATATGTATGAGAGGTTATGTGCGTGTTTTTGTGTATAATAAATGGTAGAGATGTTTGAGAAAAATGTGCGAACTAGTCCTCCTGGAAGTCTTTATAGACAAATCGTGAAGTAATTTAAATAAAGAAAGAAGATTCCTATTGAGTTAATCTAGCCATAAACACAGCTAAATGTAGAGGCGCAACACTTAACAGAAGAGGAGTTCATAACACATTGGTTATTGAAATAGCCGATTGGAATAGGAGGTAGGTTAAAATGGTTTACGAAAATATCGTATTGATAGAGATACAAATGTACAGATACAAATGTGTCGAACGAATTTGAAAGAAATAAGCAGGGGAACACCAGACCATTTTTAAGAGCACATAATATTATCGAGTTGGCTTTATTTTATTACATCTTTCTTACACTTGAAAAAAGATTCAGTCGAATTTTAGAAAAAATTACGTGATTACACCTTACCGTTTGAGACAAGACGGGCATATTACTTTTATATCGAAATATTCAAAACATACACTAGTTTTAAAAATTAGCCAAATGATGATTGTTTACTTTTGAATCGTACCTTTCACAAACTTGCACGATATACAGATGATGATGTATTAGTGATATTATATCCAAATAAATTGAGGGTCAGTTTTGAGGTCGCCGATATTGTTGTGTGTCTCTATCGTACTATCAGCTGATAACTTAGATTAAGATTGACATTTTAACTTATATTTTCTAAATCGCATCTGCCGCCACTATTTCGGCCATATTTATCTTCTTCATCATCAACCATTTAATCTTCGCAAAGCTTTGCCGCGACCGTTTGAAAGTAATCTGGTTATCTTTCAAACAAATTCTTGCTGAAAACCCGACGACTAATATCCAATAATTACGACATCAAAGGAATATGATAACTTAATTCGAATGAAAACAACATAAGTTTAGTCTTATATATATATATATATATATATATATATATATATATATATATATATATATATATGTATATATGTATATATATATATGTGTATATATATATATATATATATATATATATATATATATATATATATATATATATATATATATATATATATATATATATATATATAAAGTGCCGGCAAGAACAAAATCCACACTTGTAATTTTTTTCAAAAACTGCAAATTTAAGCTTATTTTAATGTAACAGTTTAAACAACCTATAATCTCATTTGATTCGCCTTTCATTCTTCTATAATTTTACCTGTTCATATTTTACCTTGGATTGAAATGCCCTAGTGTTCACGTCAATAAAAAAAATAACTTCAAATTGAGGAGGCAAAAAGAAAGTCCGCAGGAACAAATTCGTTTATAAACCAGCTAAAATTATTGTCTCTAAATCAGTTTAAAATATCCACTAACATCAACAAAGCATCTCTAATCATAATTTTTGTTATTCCAGGTTATACATTTAGTATATATGCCACGACTTTTCTCTGTGATCGTAAGGAGCCAATTAATCTCAACCTTTCTGGTTTATCCAATCAAGAAGTCGGCAACAGATTGAAATGTGATGAGAAAATGATACAAAAGACAAAAAAAAAAAAAACACACCGGCACTGTTCTTGAGGCCCCCAAATCGTGTCGTATTAGAGTTATTCTAACAGGGAAGACAATATTATCAAGATCCGCAGCCTATGAAACAAATTTGAAACTGCTCCCCAAATCCAACAGCAGTTTTATCTAGTTAAAAAGTGTTCTCTTTTGGTTGTCAAGAACAGATTAAAGGACTTTAATTTGCGAGAATATGTTGCAAGACGCAAGCCAATGATTTCTCCAAAGAACAGAAAGAGTCGTCTGGATTCGTCAGATTCAATGAACACCATGACTCTTCATATTGGTCAAAAATGCGGTCGGGGCATTATTAGTACCAATGGTCCAGGACATATAGTTCGCTTGCAGGGTCGAATAAATTTGACCAAGTACATTAATATGTTGACTGAGCATTTTCTATCCTACTTTGATCGGAATTTGGATGATAATCCCATCGTCATGGAGGATAATGCTCCCATTCACACAGCTGGCAATATCAAGCGGTTTCTGGAAGATCATGATATTCCGTGTTTTGATTGGCCTGCACAATCCCCAGAGCTCAATCCTATCGAAAACGTATGACATTACAACAAGCAACAGATACGCAATGATAAAATTTCAAATTTGGAAGAACTTTGGAAAAAAATTAAAGAAAAGTAGGGTGTCCTTTGCTTGGAGTATTGCTGCAGTCTAATTCAAGAAATTTCCAAAAGATTGCAGGCTGTCAAATTACACACAAGCCATGCCACTAAATCTTTACTAGTTCATTGCTTTCCTGATGTATTTGGGTTGCATTAATGCTCTAAACTTACATTTAAATAACACTTTTCCATTGTTCGGACTGTTTTGCTGCTTCCTCAATTTGGAGGATTTTTATTTTAAAATTGACGTCAACATTTGAATATTTCAATTAAAAGTCTAATATGAACAGGTAAAATTATAGAAGACTAAACGGCTAATTAAATGAGGTATAGTTTGTTTAAACAGTTATATTAAATGTATCCGAAATTTGCAGTGGCTGAAAAAATTACAAGAGCGGACTTTCTTTGTGCTGGCACTGTATATATATATATATATATATATATATATATATATATATATATGTATATATATATATATATATATATATATATATCCATGAGATGAGTATTGGCTAACGAGAGCTTGGTATGGGTATCAAAAACGGTCCTAATTTTCGAATTTGAAATGGACGGAACAAATGACTTGTCTCATCTAATACTTGTTGTAAACAAAATATAAATACGCTCTTATTTTGAGAGTTTTTCTTATTATTGAGCACTAATTTTATATATATATATATATATATATATATATATAATTAGTTTTTTGGGCTAGGGCAATAAATCAGTGCTCAATAATCAGAAAAAATATATATAAATTTATATCTACATATAGAGATATAAATATATATATATATATATATATTTATATATAAATCTATATCTACATATATATATATATATATATTCGTGTGTATATATAAACAGAGAGGAAGAGAAAAATGGCTAGATATTTAATATTTTTTTAAAAGTTAAGACACTATTGATTAATATTGTGCCCAATATATAGTAATGGCCCCTGAATTGTTCAGTCGTAAAATTCTCCTAAATTGTATCAAATAAAATTTTAATCCATGCAAATGTTTGTATTTATTAAATATGAGTCAATGTTGAATAATATATTATATTGCACTCAATATATATTAATAATTTAGTTAAAATTACATTGGTTAAATCAGTTAGAATAGAAAGCAAATATTTAGTGTCACCCCACTCTAACAAAACTCATACAGCGCATACATAGGCCACACCACAACAACACATTCCCGAAAACTAACCTACCATTTAGCAGACAAAAGTGCCATAAAAACACACCTAACATTCTATGATAAATTTCGATACCCACAAAAAGTGTACGTCATAAATTATTAGAAGCAATACTAATTAAAAACTACAGTGTCTTATTAGCTGGATCACATTTAATATCAGGGCAAATATACTAACTGTTCTTAAGGACTAACAATAAATAAACTAAATAAAAAATATAAAATAAGTAAATAAAAAT
Source organism: Euprymna scolopes (assembly GCF_053919585.1). Taxonomy (NCBI): domain Eukaryota; kingdom Metazoa; phylum Mollusca; class Cephalopoda; order Sepiida; family Sepiolidae; genus Euprymna; species Euprymna scolopes. The sequence continues at coordinate 53,194,352 of NC_136523.1, read as the reverse complement.
AAAAAATAAAAATAGTTAGCCCTTACCAAGCTTGCACCCACCTTTCCAACCAATAAAAAAAACAATAACCCATAATAATAAAACAAAAACTAAGTTTACACACACTAAGCCTAAATCAAGGTATTGAAAACAACAACAATGACACATGACGACGATCAGATGCACCGATTGAAACTGCTATAGGAGAATATAGGCGAATAACAACTGCTGGGCGCCATTACACACAACATGCCAGACCCCCCCCCAAAAAAAAACTCGGAAAAACGAAGAACTTTGTCGTGCTTAATCAGACGCCTTTTATTATATATACATATATATATAAATATATATATATATACATATATATACATATATACATATATATATACATACATACATACATACATACATATGTGTGTGAGCGTGTGTGTGTGCATTTACGTATATATATATATATATATATATATATATATATATATATAAATATATATATATATATATAGAGAGAGAGAGAGAGAGAGATTTGTTGATCTATGAGACGATATGCTTATTCAATTATATCTCAGCTTTTTTTTCGTACCGATGTTATGAACCTCGATGTAATTACGGCGCATATAGAAATGGATCATAAAAGTTTGTTTTTTTTAAATTCGAAGATGTTGTCAATCGTAATGTTTATTTCTTCAGCATGTCGAAATTTTTAATTCTTGATAGAACCTGTTCCGTAGATTAGAAGATTTCATATAACTATGTAAGTTTTTCAACTTCGCTGCTCTGACTCGTTAGATGAATAGAGCCACGATAACTTTTAAAGAAATTTTTAAAAATATAGGCAGATTAGTAGCTGCCATTGTGTTGTGTAATATTTACGCCATATTTTGTTTATATATATATATATATATATATATATATATATATATATATATATATATATATCGAAACAGAAAGAGAGAAAGTAGTGTGAGAGAGAGAGAAATAAAAAGGAACAAACCAAGTTATGGGTTCATCAACGTTTCGTCTGTATTTCGCGACTTCCTCTGAATGAATTAGATTAAGAAAACAAAAACACCAGTACAAATATTTAAAACTGTTTCATGCGCAAATTGTGATAGCTTCTCTTTCAAAAACGGAAAAAAGACGTTTGAAATTTAAAAAAAGGAGGAGAACGTGCATTGTTAAAGAGAGGGGGATTTTTACAAACGTCATATAGTCGTTTATATGTTTTGAAACAACATGAACGCAGTTAATATTCTTTCTGGTATAAATATGTCTGTTAAAATTCAAATAAATGGAGGTAATAGAAATGAAATTGGTGTATTTTGTTATGTAATTTATTGGTTGAGATTATATGCATTAATTATTACAGGGGTTGTTTCTATGGTGTGGAAAAGTAAACTTGTGTCTACAACTAAATTATGTTCTTTTAATAAAATTAACTTTATAATGGAGCTACATTATGGAAATCTGCATGTTGTTTAATTAGCGCAGATTCCAGAAGTCTCCGGCACGGTTTATTTGAAATAAATTCAACTATTTTTGCTTGTTTTCAATCAATGGTGTGATTATGCTGCAATGAATGAGAGAATAATTCACTTAGAGAATTGTTATTTTTTATATCTCTTTTATGTTCACTGAACCTTTTTCGTAACTTCCGCTGAGTTTCACCAAAGTATTAATGATAGCAATTTTGGCAAGGAATCGTGTATATACCTCCATTAGAAACTGGTTTGTTTTTGAAGATATTTTGTAGTTTTTAATATTTGTCTTATAATTTGTGATGTGTTCAGTATAATTAGAATTCATAGTTTGTTTAGTGGGTTGTAAATCGTTGTATTCTGGTGGGTGTAGTTAAATGAGAGAAAGGTCTGGTGTATAAAATTTTGCTTATTTATCCCGGAAAACATCTGTGTGGCTTTTCGCCTTAGCATTCAATATTGGATATGAGGGATATTGCTAGGTTTCAAAGTGTTTGGGAGATATTTGAATTCTTCATCCAGATATTCTGGACTGCAAATTCTGAATGCGCGCAAGAAGAAACCAAGTATCATACTAGTGTTTATTTTGTGATCATGGTGTGAAAAAATGTATGCAATCATTTTTGTTTGTAGTTTGGCGGTGAACTTTGAAATATAGTTTATTATTGGATTTTATAGAAAAAGTAATGAGAAATTGTTTTCTATTTTATAGGTGAACTTAATGGACGATTCGACTGAGTCTAATTTGTTTTTAATGTTATCTATGTGCATGTTTTCAGGAAGAAAAATTAAAATATCGTCAATGTAGCTCAAATATACAGTATTTGCAGGTTATCTAAATTTGAAAGAACCAGATTCTAGGACTTCTAAGATAGGTAGCCTTATAATTCGCTTAGAGGGTAACCCAAAGGTACACTGAAATCTTGTTTGTAGAAATTATTATTGAATTGAAAATACGTAAAGTTAGTTATAAGTCTAATGACTTTTTTTTAAGTGTCAGGAGGAAAAGGTAAGTTAATGTTAGATTATTTAATTGTTTATGGAGTAAATTTAAGCATTTTTAACGGGGAAATTAGTATATAATGATGTTTTATCTTATCAGTGTAGTGTTGTTGTTACGTACATTGATGTTTGTTACATACATTGATGTGTTGTTGTTACGTACATTGATGTTTGTTTTTTTAAATTTTGTTGAGTAAATCTTCAGAGTTCTTTATGCGGGAGTGGCCAGTAGTTGAGTTAAGATGTTGGATATGGTACGTGCAATTTTGTCTGTTGCACTAACAATGTCAGATATTATGGGACTCAGAGGGATATCCAGTTTGTGATTTTAGGGAGGTCATATAATACCGGAATATTGGGGTGGTATTCCATGTATGAAGTCCCAGTCTTGTCATTTTTTATACGTTTTTATAAAATATTTGTAGAAAGTCTGAATACTTCTATTTACTGTCTGTAAATCAGTGTTGGAGTAAGTGTCTTTGTCTGGGAACAATGTTGACACTTTCTCCAGATATTCATCTGTTTCCATTAATACAATATTGCCACCGTTATCAGTTAATGATATAATCACGTTCTTGTTATTTGTTAGGTGTTTCAAAACATCTATGTATCTCTTTGGAAGTACGGTTTCATGGGTTGAGTAACTGTGACTGAAATAACATCCTGTACGAACCCTTTTTTAACATCTGTATCTTCATGTTTTTAATTCTTCAAAATTGTGTTGGTGGTAATATTCGAATTTATACAAGTTGCGAATTTTAGTTCAAAACCGAGGGCCTACAATTCGATGTTTGACACTTCTTTAGTGAAAAGATTTTGTATTAGATCCGGGCGCCTTATGTTCTCCATTTGCTTTTTGAGATATATTTGTAAGTTAATTATCCAGTTCGAAAAAATGGCGGGGGTGCAATCCTTGAACTGATATATATATATATATATATATATATATATATATATATATATATATATATATATATATCTTCCTTTTTATCAATCTCCCGTCGAAATCATATTGTCCTTGCTCCCATCATATATATATATATATATATATATATATATATATATATATATATATATATATATATATATAACGAAAGATGGATATATACATATATGAATTGTGCTTATATAAATATAGGTATGTATCAAAGATATATATAGAACCGCAGATGAATGAATTATCAAAAAACACAGTTGCACCTACTATTTCAATCCTCTTTGCATGTAATCATACCAATATTTATTTTCATTTTCTTTGAATTTTAATACAAGCAGTGACAGTAATATGAATGTTTCTGGGCTTGAAATCAGATGTGTCACGAATTGAACATTTTAACGGGCTAAAAATGGCGGACAGAAGACCAATAGTTTGGCATTTGGATTTTTTTTCTAATTAATTTTTATATGCTCTTTAGTTATATTTTACAAACACTAATCTTCATAAATAAAAAGGGCAGGTATAAATATGGGGTGAAATATAATTGCATAAGTATATATATATATATATATATATATATATATATATATTTATATATATATATATATATATATATATATATATTTGTATATATATACTTATTCTTATATGTATGTCAGGTCATATTATATGCTACTGTTACCATGTAAACAAGTACTTCCTGCCTCATGGTCGGGTCACCGGCGACGAAACTGGTTCGCCCACCAGACTTGTGTCGTGAAGAAGGTGGCTAGTCTCCCTGAATGATACAAAACAAGACCTTCCAAAGTGCGAATGGACCGTTTTTTCGCGGTCAACGGCCAAGTAGCACCGTGGTGTTTGTGTGTCTGTATGTGTGTGTTTGGATGCAGAGGGCTCCCGTAAGCCGTGGTGAAGGCTACCTTTCTAGGAGGAGCAAATCTCTGATTTAAAAACCATAAAGCGGGAGACCAGTACCCGCGTTAAGCTGGTCTGCTGTTTAACATGTTGCTGGCTATCTACATTTTGAACCGAGACAGAGAGAGACTTAGCTGTCGTACAAAGCTAAGACTCTGTAACATCATCTGTGTTCTGATACTCCCTCGGGCATTTCTCTATTGAAATGGTCCTGTGGCGATGAAAGTCATTTTGGGGCTCATGGACTTTAAGTGTCTGAGAGCGTGGCACTCGTTTAACAAGACGTTGCAATCATCATATATATATATATATATATATATATATATATATATATATATATATATATACATTCATTATATATATAAAATATACAGTCATCCACATGCATTACTGTTTCGTTTATCAAAACTCATCAGTGGGGCTATACTGAGACGATATTGAACACGCTTTCCAATCTTTTGCTGTTTTTGTTCTGTTTATTTCTTATCTAATCTATTCGGTAACTATCACACTATATATCCAGGACTCGTTTAAGCACCTCTTTTTCTTTTTGTTATTTACTTTCCTATTTCCAAATACGTGATAGTGAATCAACTGTGCGTGTTACCTTTTCGGTAAAAGTAGAATAGAACGTCAGGAGCAACGTGTTTGCTTCTTATCAAATAAGAGTTCATGCAAGTGCTATAGGAAAGTTTCCCTGCGTTATCTTTATGTGGAGACTCAACTTGTTAGAAAAAGTTCTTCTTCATGTGCATGTAATAGGTAGGCCCTTATCTACAAAAAAAAACAAAAAACGTGAGCACATTATGTATATATTGAAGCATGTTGACGTACCATTGTACACAGACGTGTCAGAAAAAATATGGCGACACATGAAAATCTCGTAACAACAGCGGAATAAAATATCAAATATGTAAAGTGATTACTTTTCGTAAACTGTATTTTTCGATCAGAAAACAGTGCTTTATCAGCAATCGGTATTCGATTTTTCTATCTGAAGATGTTTAGCAGCTGTTTTACTTGAATAAACCTGATTTGAAAGTAACAGTTCAAGTGAATTTCAAATTTGACGCGTAAAAATGCATAATAGTACTTATTGTAACTTTATACTGATTATTTCGTATGACTTTTTTTCATTACAGGCGGCGGTGTAATGCCAGATTTTGTAACTATTAGGTGTGATATATTACATTATTTTTCAGCAGTATATTAATGATGGCCCTTTAGATAAAATAGGTTACAATTATTAAGTATTTCCATTTCGACATAAACATTGCATTTATGTTCCTGATTGTTTTGCCTATTTTCTATTTTTTTCTGTCCTACTCGTCGTACCATAGAAAAACGCGTCGAGACAGGAGACTTAGATCAGTTTCACTGAGTTTTAATAATAACTATCTCACACGTGCCCCGGCGTTGCTCTGAAATTAAATTGAGTGAGAAATTGTCAGTGATGAACCCCAACATAGAATAAATGATAAATAATACTGCATGAAAATGATGTAAGCAATATTAATCCGTAGATTAATAATATGACAACATTAAATATAAATGATGTTACTACTAATAAAATAATAGTATTGATAGTATTGATAATACAATTAATGATAATATTAATGATAACAGTAATACTGAGATGTATAATAAAATATTAACGATAGTGCAGATAGTAATAACACTGAGAGAAATAATATCATAAAAATACTATAACAGTAATATTGGCAATAGCAAAATAATAATAGCAACTGTAGTATAAATATGAATACTAACAATGAAATGCTAATAATAATAATTATTATAATAATAAATAAATATGATAAGAGAAAACAATAAAACATGGCAAAAATAAAAAAAATACTTTTAGTAAAAATGATAAAAAAATAATAATATATATCTACCAGCAATAATAACAAAAATTAACATCAACTATAACAAGGAGAATAATAACTCTGATGTAGCTTCATAATTTCCCACTGAAAAAAAATGGAATTCATACTCTCCCTAAATCCCGACTCTAAAGCAGTTGCTTTAAAACCCCAAACATTCTTAAGGAAAGCAGTGTTTTCACAACACCATTATCTGAAGATCGCCAAATACATATCAGGGATTCGTAGGGTGTTTTTTTTTTTTTTTTTTTTTTTTTTGCAAAGATCTTTCCAAACAACATTATACCTGACCTATCACCGATATTACTTGTGTTTTAATCCCATTTTAATTCCAAACATCCTTTTTACGCCCAATTTTAACGAAGCGTAACTGAGAAACTTCTCGTTATTTACAACTGGATTTTTTTTTCGCGCATTAAAACGTTTACGATTTGCCACATTTTTGAGATCTTATGAATAACTAAAAAATAAAAATAATTACATTCCAATTATTTGACTGTATTTACGATTTTGTCCCACAATAACTGTATATTACCATCCTTAATTATTTTGATATAATCAGATGTCTCCTCAAACACCTCCCTCGTACACTTCATTCCAAACTTCTTAAAAACCTCACAGTAAATCCGAAACCGCACTCGGCCATACTTCCTGCGGTATTCCCCCTTACCTAATCACCTACACTCTGCTGGAAGATGTGCAACTGGCTCGGAAAACTGTTTAGACATCCTACTATAGTCAGTATTACTTTCTTTTTACACCGTTTTTCTAGAGCCTGCTTTTACGCTGCATACACAAAGTTTCAGTACCCTTAGTTTCGGAGTCATTATATGGGCTTTTCACCCGCTACATTATTTAAATCCTAAAAAAAAATTCCGTGCATCTTCTACCTTGTCAGTCTCTGCTTTCTTCCTTTTCTCGCAATTCAGATACTCAGTCTTGATCTCGTGTACTTTAACTTCACTTGGAACAACCTTTAGCGTAAACTCCTGTCTCATAGCCACATACTCTTTCAACATCTCCTAAGCTCTAACAAAATCGTTTACACTCATCAATCCTCTGCAACCTTCTTTCTTTCTTCTAACATCGCCAATTACGCAACTTCTGATGTGAAATACACAACATATTGGCAACATTTTTCTTGCATTGATATCCATATCATGCAACTCCTCGTCAGTCGATTCTAAAATTAACAACAACTATAACAAGGAGAATAATAATCATGATATCGTTTGATAACTTCCCACTGAAAAAATGGAATTCATACTCTCCCTAAATCCCGACTCTAAAGCAGTTGCTGTAAGACCAACAATTTTCTTAAGGAAATTAGTGTGTTCACAATACCAGTATCTGAAGATCGCCCAATACATATCAGGGATTCAAAACACTAACAGGCTAAGCATTTGTCGGACTGATCAAATTTCATCCGTACAAATTTGACTGTGCAAATAACTTAACCCTTCTAAGATACTCGTGCAGATTTTCCTTTTCATCTCTATGTTTCTTATACCAACATCCTCCAACATTTCCAAATGCATATGCTTTTCTACTTCTATGTCTTTAATTACGTCATTATTTGGCAATGCAATCCCATACGTATTAACCTTTAGACACTTTTTCATCACCGAAACTTCACAATTACTAATGTATAATTCCATTCCGATGACTTCAGATTATGCTTGATAACATCTACCAGTGTCTCCGCTTCCTTCGAATCCCTGCCAAATATCTTCAAATAATCAATGAACAGCTGCTGATCGAGGCACAGACTATCAGACCCAAAGCCAAACCTTAGCTCGGCACTTACTTCAAAAGAATGTTCAGCGGCATAATCGCCAATAGAATAAGAAGAGATATCATGAAACTCCTTAAGATATCTGAGCACCTCAGTGATCGCTGTCAAAACAGTTCTTCATTGACACATATTGCTCTCCATAAGCGATGCAATATTTGTAGAAATCTTCATTAACGACTGTTTTTCACAGAGGCACTTTACCATGTCGTATGACTTCCTGTAATCAATCTGTGCTACACTTAAATTCCTCTTTTTTCCCTTTACATCCTGCAAAACTACCTTATCAATCATTGCCTGATCCTTGGAACTCCTCGATCCGCTCTTTCCGTTCATTAAGGAGGACACCATTACTTAAAACCATGACATAAACCTAATCTGTAAAGATAATAGTCATAAGTTTTCAAATAAGTAGCAGACACGCGATGCGCTTGTAATTACTGGCAACTGTTTCCCTCGCATGCTTCTTCCAACTTAGTGCTGCCAATCATCAATTTCCCTCGAAACAATCAGCTCTTGCAAGGCAACAACTATAAGAGTATGAACACATTGGAAGAGGTTGAATCAAAATCCCTTCACACCGTCTAGATCAGATTAATTCGAATTTATCCCTCACGTCGTCAAGGGATATCACAATGAAACTTTGCTCTGGAATCTTTCAAACCAGCTTGCTTTATCATTGACTCGCTTTGTGACAGACTAAATAAAACTCAGAACTCTCTAGTCTGATTTTTTTATACACAGGCATCACCACATTATCAAGGCCAAGAGGACACTCGAGGAAAAGAGCTAATGAGTGTACAGTAGAAATTAGACAATATAGTAATCAATTCGGTAAATTTGTTAACTTATATGGAACGGCCCATCAAGAACTTGTTTACGTTACATTTAAAGACATACATATTTTAGTTAGCCAGAAATCCGGAAAACGGAAGACAATTCCACAGGCGTGCACTTCTAAGAAAGAAGCTTTGTTCATGGAATCTATGTTAAGGTTTAGGCACAGATAAGGAGTGGCGGGAATTATTGATAGTGTTTTCAGCTAGACGAGTGTTTCTTGTGAAAGTTTTGCGAGGGGGGACCATAGACTGAAGCTCAGTCGAACGCTATCCATGAAAATAACGATACAGCAGAGACAAACTCTCAACATATCTTCTGTGAGATAGAGGTTGCAGGGAAGAGAAAAGAACATCTCCCACGAGGCCACGACGTCTATTTTGAACTTTATCAAGGCAACACAAGTCCTTTCTAGCTGCTCCTGTGGCAACAGTATTCCATCCTTGAACGTATCTGGCTCTTACATAGATAGAGAATTGCATCAGCAGTGAGATATCTACTGGATCGATAGAAGGATCCGACCATTTTTCCAGCAGCCTGGCAACAGATTTGATGTACGAGTGTTGCAGAGAGAGAGAGAGATGTTACAGAGAGAGAAAGAGAGAGAGAGGGAGAGAGAGAGGTGAGTAAACGTGGAGGTAGACACGTTTACCAGAACCGAAGGTCAGCTGACCAGATTACGTATGTGTGACGTGGTCGGGTTGGCTGGATCGGGGAGATTTGATTTGGGCTTTGAAGAAGACGGACGGTTTTTCCGTTGTCTCCCCCTCTTAACTGGGGAGGGGGGAGACGAACGCTGACGTGTGTGAAGAAGAACCCACACAAGCCGATTTCACTTCCACCTCCTGCAGGACCTCTGGGGGAAGGGAAATAAAAACTATAAAACCCATTCATCGTCTTGGAGTGATAAATCTTCGTCAAACAGGTATCAAGTCTCCCTCTAGGATGAGAAATTCCCAGATGGTCCGTTTTGAAGAAGCAGAGGTAGGTTCTGAAATTACATGTCACACACACGATTCCCTTTATGATAATCAAACACACAACCATTTATATTAGATACAATCATTCACACGGAATATATTCTTATGTTATATAGAAAATGTAAATGGTGCCTTCAATGATAACCAATATATAACACGTTCCATTTAATATCAGTAGTAATGGTCAAGTCCAGAAGCTTGCAAAACTTGAGGCCTCCTCAAGACGAGAGCCATTCATTTCAATTGATGCCCGATGTGGATCAGAGTGTTGATGATGTAAAGAGAGAAGTTTGGTTTTAGATGCATTAAAAGTAACCTGCCACTCCTTTCCCCATTGTGCTACGTGATCGCGATCAGAGGAGAGAGAATAGGAGAAAACTTGGTCGTTTACCGTCTTAGATGTGCTACCATAGATGGTAGTGTCATCAGCATAAATGCCTACAAATGATGTAAGGATGTGATTTGGAAGATCATTAATGTAGATCAGGAAAACAGTTGGGCCCAGGATGGATCCCTGAGGGACTCCAGAATTTATACTGTGAGCTTCTGATTTTTGCCCCTCAACTACTACTCATGAACCTATCAGAAAGAAATGATTTAATAATTGAGAAGACATTTCAAGCTATACCATAGGTAGAGATCTTGTGAAGTAAACCTTTATGTCATACACTACCAAAGGCCTTTGATATGTAAAGAGCAATTGCCCTAGAAAGGTTGCCTCCGTCGAGAGATTTGCTAATCCTATGAGATATAACTGTAAGCACATCTGCTGTAAATCTAGCAGAACGCAAACCATATTGAGTGTTACAAAGAAGGTTATTTTTGTTGAGATGGTTGATTACTTCTGTATTTAACACAGTTTCCAGCAACTTACTCATGACGCACAAGAGACTTATTGGCCTGTATTGGGAGGGGGATGAGCGATCACCTGAATTCTTAAATACTGGGCATACTGATGAGATTTTCCAGGATGATGGGAAGCTATTCTCCTTAAGACAACGTTTAAACAGTTTTGTAAGTATAGGTGCTATTTCTGGTTGAAGTTTTTTGAGTACTATAATTGGAATACCGTCAGGGTCTGTTACTTAACTAGAATCAAGATTTTTGATTAGTTTGGCAACATCACGCACAGATATATGCATATTACATAGCATGTTTTCTGATACAGGAGGAAATATTGGGGTTTGGCGCCCTTGGTCGCAAAGGGTATAATTAGCTGCAAAGTTCTTGGCAAAGAGTTCGGCTTTATCTGATGCTGACGAGATTACCTTAGATCCATTGATGATAGTTGGGATAGAGCCACGCTTCTGTTCATGATTCTGTTTGCTATTTGCCAAAACTGGTGGGAACCAAGCCGCTGCTCAGCTACTTTGGGCTTGATAGACTGAGCATACAACTCTTTTAAGTGTTTTATTACTTTCTTACAATGGTTGCTAGCAGTCCTGAAATCGTCTTTAATTTCCATACATCTAATACGTCGGAAGCAGTGGAAAAGGTCATTTCTGTGCGCAATGGCAGCAGCACATTCTGGAGAGAACCATAGCTGGCTGTTAGGTTTTTGCTGAAACTTTGCATTTAGAGTATTGTTACGTCCATCGTACTTGCTATCATTTGGTTTCTTTATACAGCTAAGGCTGATTGTTACAGTAAAGGTTGTTCTGCCTAAGAGCATCACTCATCGCAACGAAAATTTAATTTCACACAAACATTCAAAATCATCCCCCATCTTTCACTTCTCATTCAAAATCATCGCCCATCTTTCACTTAAACCAAACCTTCCTTCCAATTAGTCTATGCTGTTCTGTCCTATTCGTACCTTTGTGTCGATCATTTCTAGTTTGCACATATCTTTCCGTTACGGTTTACTACTTTTCTTAAGCCCTCTGTGCCAGTGTGGACTTCCGTCCTTTTTCTGTCTCTTTTTCTACTCCATCAAGCAGACAGTCTCCAACGGCGTTGGATGTAGCATACATAGTCCTGTTGGACCCTTTAACAGATATGTTCTTTGTCATGATGTTGTGAGGTACGTCTGGAACTATTTCACTCTGCTTATCAGATTCCGCATATCAATACTCCTAGTTTCTTCACATGCAGAAATATCCACCAGGTTAGGTACTTCCATTTTTCACAACCTCCTATAGTTTTATGGACGTATGCATCTAAAACCAAGCTCCTAGCTTTACATCATCAACCATCTGATCCCCATCTGGAATGAATTGAAAAGGATGGCTCTCGTCTTGGGGAGGTTCCATGTTTTGACAAGCTTCTGGGATTGACTTTACTCCTGATCTGAAATGGAACACGTACATCAAGTCTGTTGCCAAGGTCTCGGAAAAAAATGGTAGGATCCTTCTACCGCTCCAGAAGATATCTCACTACTGATGCAATTCGCTATCTATATAAAAGCCATGTAGTCCAAGGATGGAGTACTACTGCTACATCTGGGCAGAAGCTGCTAAAATAGCCTATACTGCCTTGACAGAGTACAAAATAGACTTCGTGGCTTAGTGGGGGATTCCTTTTCTCTTCCCTGCAACCCCTCTCCCACAGAAGTGACGTTGCCAGCCTGTCTTTGTTTTATCCTTATTTCCATGAGAAGTGCTGGTCTGAGCTCTAATCTCTGCCCGCCTAGCCGACCTTTCACGAAAAACACCCGTCTTGCTTAAACCACTGTCAATAATTTTCGCCACTCTATATCTGTGCCTAAATCAAAACGTAGATTTCATGAACAAAGCTTATTTCTTAGAAGTGCACGCCTGTGGAACTCTCTTCCATTTGCCTGTTCCCTACCTGACTACAACTTGGATGTCTTCAAGTCCAACATAAAAAAAATCCTAATAAACCGCCCCCTTTAAGTAAGATACTTTATCAAATTTCCATTACTAACGATTACTACGATATTATCCCATTGATTACTGTACACGCAATAACCCTTATCCCCGAGTGGCTTCCGGGCCTCGATAATACTGACTATTATGTAAAAAAAAACTCAATATCTCTAGGAGGGTTACGGATCAAGGTATATATATATATATATATATATATATATATATATATATATATATATTGCTGTTGTCCTTATTTAGGAACCCAACAAATGGGATATATTTTTTTAAAAATTTAAATGGCTTAGGGCTCCTCGTAAAACTTCACATAACTCTGTTCTTAAATAAGGATACGAAAATAGGCGATACAATAATATTTAAATGGGCTTTTCCGTAACCACAACCAAGGTAAATGTTTCTCGCATGCTTTTCCCGTTAGGGATACACCCCCCGCCTTTTTTCTTTCTATTAAATAAATGCTACATTACCTAAAGTGTGCTTATTCATAAAGTCTTAGGAAATGCTGGTTTTTGCAAATTTTCAAACGATATAATGCTTGAAATTGTCGAAATAGACATTGAAACAATTGTAACGTAAAATGAAATACACTTTTTGTTGACATCAACACCTTGTCTTGAAGTATTGATTTTGCACACACAGTATATATATATATATATATATATGTGTGTATGTGTGTGTGTGTGTGTGCGTGTGTGTGTGTGTGTGTCAGCCTGTTTTTTTGTTTTGTTTTGTTTTTGCCAAGCAGTGATATTTTCAGTTTGATTCTCTTACGATCGGTCGAACTTTTTTAACTCCCGTGAATTGGTAATTCTTTCTTACACTCGAACAGAACGTTTGAACATTGTCCGGTCGAATAAAAATGAAAGATAGCAAAAGAAACACGAATAAACTAAACAAAAAAATGGCTTAAACATACACTTATGTTCTTTTGATAAAATCTTATTGCATTTTCAAATAAGAAAATCCAGCTAACCTTTGTGCTAGAACTTCTCATCTAATAATTTATTATCATAAATATAGAGCGTTTTGAAAGTATTAATAATCTTATGGGAAAATTTAAAAAAAAACGAAAAAGGAATAGAAAGGAAGAACTTAAATGCAACGCACGTTATTCAGGAAGGACAGCACGTATTATAGATTATTCACACATTTATTTTTAAGAGTAATTTGGAAATTAAAAAAAATATCAACATTTATCATCAAATATCCATGTATGAAAACATTCGAAATATTTACATCCAGTAATTAAAAATAAACAGAAAACTCAAAATAATGCATTTATTAAAGTTTTGTGGGTATTTACTTTTATTATGAATGAAAAAAAATAATAGTATTAATAATTCCATATCTTTGGGCAGAATATGAAAAAACTAAGTTTATAAACATATAACGTTATGAAAATCGTTTTAGTTTAGAAAAATTGGAACGAGCATGAAAGAAAACGATGGCGAGATAATAGCAATAGGAGTTGAAAGTATCTTTATTACAGTGCAGCCAGTTAAATTCCAACCGTCGATGAACTGAGACGGACTAAGATGTTAAACATCTGCTTCGCGTAACTTTAGTCGTCCTGTAAGTTTAAACTCTTTACTTTATATCTTTAGACATCAAATTCATTGGTGACTAGTACACACATTATATACACCGCTGGGTGGATTGTGCGCATGTAATACATTAAAAAAGCACGCAGCGGTGTCTGTAGATACATCTGTAGAGTAACAAAAAGGAAGAAACCAAGTTATGTGTTCATCAACGTTTCGTCTTTATTTCGAGAGGAAATATCCTTGGAATAATGAAACTGAAAAGAACCAAACAGGAATTGAAATATTTGAAATATATTTTGGGTGTAATGAATATATGACCGTTTTCAGAAACGAAAAAAAAGTTGTTGGAAATTAAAAAAAAGGTCGGTGTGAAATAGAGTAAGGTTTCCATTTATTTTATAACGTAAAATAACCTTATATACAGGGTGGTCAAAAAGTCAGGTAACATTTTAAAGAAAAACGATATTAGCAATACACGTATATTTAAGTACCGTACATTGAAATATAAAATGAAACAAACATGAAATATGTTTATTTTGTTAATTGTCGTCCATTTCTCTCTATCAATCGCTGGAAGCGATTAACCACTGATTGTGTAACACGTAATCATGTCAGCTGATATCCGCGCAATCTCCTCTTCAATAAATAACTTTAAAGACGCTATTGTATCAGGCTTCTTGCCATAAACGCTATCCTTTACATAGCCCCAAAGCCAGAAATCAGGAGGGGTAGTTTATATATTACACTAAAATATTTAAACAAATAATATTAAACGAATAGAGATTATAATGGATCATATTGTTTTTTCTACCTTTAACATGCTACCTGACTTGTTGACCACCCTGTATATTAAAAAATATATATGATGGAAATCTAAAAATTAATGTGTAACTAAAATTAAATGAGTGTAGAATTTTTATGTAATTTAGAGACTAATTATATGGATTAACTATTATGTGTAGTGTATTCTATGGCGTGAGAGGGTAAATCTGCGTCTAAAATTTAATTCAGTTCTTTTAATAAAGGTTTAATTATTAATGGGCATACGGAATAATTACGTTTACACGCCGGTGCTCGTCATATCACCGAAGTTAAGCAAGGCTGAGCCTAGCTAGTACCAGATGGGTGACAATTTGGGAATTCTAGGCGCTGCATGTGCTCTCCGCTTATCTCGGCATTGTTTCTAGTCATCCGGTACCTCAAATTGCCACTGGTATGCAACAATGTTGGTTTAGGAGAGGCGTGGTTGGGACTGCGTAACCTTTGTTACAAACATTTCACGCGCAGCCAGCCTTATAGTGGGCATCCATAGTCTGTCAAGACTGAAGGAAACCACACATATTAATATTGATATTATAGAAAACTTCCCATTGTTTTATTATGGTTGAATTTCAATGCTGATTAATGAAGTCCCAGTGGCGGTTTATTTCAAATAAATTCAATTACTTCTGTTTGTTTGAAGTCCAAATAATGTTTATGCTGCATTGAATGAGAGAATAATTCATTCAGAGAATTGCTATTTCTTATTTCTCTTTTATGTTCATCGAGCCGTTTCTCTGATTTTTCGTTGGGTTTCTCTAACGTATATATGATGGCAATTTTGACAATGAATATGAATTACATCATATCTTTTTAAATATATTAACGGCTGTAGGAAGTTATAAAAACAAAAAAAAATACTCGTTTCTCAACGCTTTGTCCCCCTTATTTAATTTCCAACGACTTTTTTTCCG
This sequence comes from Euprymna scolopes, assembly GCF_053919585.1. NCBI lineage: Eukaryota > Metazoa > Mollusca > Cephalopoda > Sepiida > Sepiolidae > Euprymna > Euprymna scolopes. The sequence continues at coordinate 53,178,426 of NC_136523.1, read as the reverse complement.
TTTCTGAAATGGAACAGGGCCAAACATTTCATTACATCAAAAAGATGTTTCGCTTTTTCGTCGAAATACATTTTACATTATTGTCATCATATATAGCAAACATATGTCGTCGATTTCAAAATATATAACACCCTCAATTAATATCATTTTTCTTTGTTATACTTTTTAAAAAATAAATAGTGATAACTTGTATTAGTTAAATTATTCGGATTACTGTTATCACATTGTTACAATACTTCCACCGATGTAAGCTCTGTCCTTCTTCACGGGTACTGTGTGCAACTCTAGAATCTTTTAGTGAATCCTTTAGGGCGAACTCGGAAATCTGCGCTGAATTTCGAATGGAAAAATATATTTAGTCCACATTGATAGCATTACCGGTTAGATGCATGATGTAATTCGTAATTGCGTTATTAGTATCCTTAACACTGATTATTGAGTATTCAACACTCCAGAGGAGTGTTGTTGAGAACTGACTTTTACTTAGTCTCTCATCCCGTAAGACATTGTTTTTGGGAAGAAAAGATAGGAGTTTACAGCGGTGAAAATATAATAAGAATAAAATCGATAATTAGAAGAGTAATTAAAATACACCACTAATCTTATGTTTACATTGCTTTATTACTGTTTATATATTCTCCTTTTCTATCGAACTATTCGTTTTCTGTCCTGCCTTTCTTTTTTTAATGTACACATCTTTTGTTTTATTTTATTTCAAACTAGCACTTCAGCCCGGAATTGCTCAGGTCCCATTTACTATTCATAAATTTATGTTTAGATGTACATATATATATATATATATATATATATATATATATATATATATATATATATATATATTAAAAGGTCTAACACATATCAAGGTTACTTACATCTAAATTTTCAAGTGTTTACACCAGCCATCGGCAGAGGAGTTAGATAGAGACAGCAAAGGCCAACTCATTCAATTTTAACCTCTTGGCATCCATATTTCCGCCCAAAAACTCAATAGAAAGCTTGTTGCATGTCTGAATACACTTTTAGTAAAATTTCACATATTTAGACTCAGACTTGGCTGAATAGTTTGCTACATACTGCAAAGGGAAACTCTTTTGAACGTTGATCCCTTGGAAGCCACAATTTCAGCCAAACGCCGATTTACAAGTTGCAATATGTCTGAATACACTTTATTTAAAATCTCAAATGTTTAAACCAAAAATTAATCGAGTAATTTCGTAGAGACGGCAGAAGCAATTTTTAAAACTTTGACCCTATTTTTGACCCCTTAACATTTATTGATTTTGCCCTAAATGAAATTTTAATTTTTTGAACCATGTTTAAGTAACTTACATCTTAAATTTCAAGTGTTTGGACCCAAAATTGGCGGAGGAGTTTTGTAGAGTTTTCAAAGGTAAACTCGTTGAACTCTGACCCCTTGACAGGAAATTCCCTGGCTGGAAACAGATTAAAAAGGTTTTCTCCAAACTCCAAACCCCTTATGTCAAATCTCGAGTCGATAAACTTAAAATTGGCAGATTAGGTTGATTTTAAAATGTACACACAGACACACACACAGACAAACAATTTTACTGTTATAGATATATAGATTAACGTTAATCATCTTAATTCTTCAAATCCACTTTTCTTCGTTTTTATATCTTTGTTTCATATTTCCGTTTCTTCCTATTTTCCTTTAATTTCAACTTGCCATATGTGCGCATATCTATTTCCGTTTCTCTGAAATTATCCTATATACAACAATATTCTTTACATAGTAGTTGATTAAATCTCTCCCCTTCTTTTTTTCTCTCTATTTCTCTGGCTTCCCAATATCTCTATTACTACTTTGGATATTTTTATAATTTCCACCTATTTCTTTAATGTATATTTCATTCTGTAATAAGACTCACAGAGTCTTGGGCATGCAGTGCTGGCGTGATATTGTTTTCTGTCATTTTAGGGAAATGTTTTATGTAATTATACGACAATCAACCTCCAAGAATTTACTTTCACAGCGTTTGAGAAGGCCTTAGATAAAAAAAAAAACGCAATAGCCCAAGACGACCCCGCCCAGGATCAGCGATGAAGTTGTCCACACAATTTTTGATCGGCGAATCTGAACTTCCTCTTGGAAGCGTGCATTTCAAATTCAACTTTAATGTTCTTGTGTCTTAATTATCCGCCGTGGGAGGAAGATATATTTACCGGACCTGTAAATCCACGCTTGTCGGTTCGTCTGTCCATACTTCTCTCCAAAACTACGCCTTGGAATTTTTTGAAATTTTGCACAAACATTAAACATGATATGGGTAAAAAAAAGTAACAGAACGGATTTCCGGACCCCCCCATTGAGGTGGATTTCGGTGCTAAAATAGATAAAATTGAAACTTTCGTGCTTATTAGAAAAAAAATGATGTCTTGGATTTTAATAAAACTTTCTGAAAAGTTGTAACTAATTGATTTTTATATAATTTTGTTTGTCTATTCTTCGCGATAACTCTAAAGTGTGCCCCATGGCTTCTTTTAGGGCAAATAAAAACACTACATTTTTCTGGACTATTTTAACAGAATTGTCAACATTTTTCTGTGTTTTTCATGGTGCTGAACTCGAATTAAAATATTTATTTACGTCATTATAGTATTTACGAAAAGAAGCAGATTAGAAGCATCAGAATTTTTAGAGAGAGATTTCGCAAGAAAAAAGTGCGGGTCCAATAAAATCACAGATACATTTCTGCATGTAAACAAAGAAATTCGACTGCGAAAAATATTCACAAAACCAAATATAACACCAGTGCATCGTACATTTAATGATAGTGGATTTAACGTTTTCCTCATATGTTTTTTAATGTTTTATCTACTTTCTTATTTTTCTATACTTATTATATTATTTTTTTCTGTTCATATTTATGTCTCTATATTTCGCCTTTCCGTCACGTTTCTATTTCGCTACTTTCTTTTATTTTCCCTGTTTCAGCTGCCCTCTTAGAGATTGACTTCAAAGCCCGACAAAGTGAGCATCGAAGTCAATTAATGAATTATCTCCCTTTCTTTGATTTATCCTTTAACATTTACTTTTGTCTTCCTTTCATGGCTTTTATCTTTGTGTTGTTTCATTTCGTCTCTCTCATTAATTTTCTTCAATATACCCTCTCGATGCTTCTTCAATTATTTGTTTGTTTTTCTCTTAAAAGGCCTCTTCTCGTTTAACTGTTCGAAAATTGAATTTCTATTGATTAAAAACAAAGGAAACCAGCATTGATAACTGACAATACAATAGACTTAAATTGCCCGCTCAAGATGGCCAACCAGATTAGACGGAAATAAATGAAATAAAAGTCGCCTAATTTCTTCAACTCAATAGATGTTTATTACCCAGAATGCATCTGAACGCAATAGACGCTTCCGGTTTTTAGCTTAATAGATATAAGACACAGTCTAAGAAGATAAAGTTTAATGTTTAGTAATGTTTTAATACGACATGACAGTGTGTTATGATTTAATTTGTTGTTAAGAGTTATCCCCCTTGGGATTGACATTCATAATAAAAGCGCCCTCTGTTTCATTTTCCCGCTCGATCCTTTCAAGAGCGTACGTGTATTTTACAGTTAATAAAACCTTTCTAAAAGGCAATTCTTTACTTACTGATACTATTCACTTCAATTTTATTAACTGTAAAAAAAAAAAATAATAATAATAATGGATCGAATCTTACGTCCCGACAGATTCGAGGTGGAACCTACATGCCCTAATTCCGAAAAATCATATAGGCATTGGAAATTAACCCTCCAGAATTATATCCGCTCACATAATAACGGATTAATCGAAAACACTTCAGATAATTTCTTTGCCTTGATCAATTGTATTTCAGCCTCTGTTTTCGATTTAATAAGCGATAAAACCGACTACGATAGTGCATTAAGAACATTGGACGCCGCTTATTTAAAACCTGAAAATATTGTTTATAATAGATATCGATTGATGATGACGAAGCAACAAACAACACAAAATATAGATGCCTTCATACTACAATTGGAAATGCTTGCCAAAACATGTAACTTCGAAGCGGTTTCTGCTGAAGAAAACAAAAATCAATACATTCGGGAAGCTTTCATCGGTGGAATTTCTTCTTCGTCCATCCGACAACGACTGTTAGAAAAACCCATCCTGACTTTACAAGACACATATGCAACGGCCAGATCTCTTGAACAAGCAGAAAAACATTCGATAAGCTACGCAAATAACTTTACTGTAGCATCTACAAATAATCCTTCGGGCTACAATCGTATAGCTGTGACTAAAGAAAATATGCATCCAAAAGGGGTTTGTTTTTTCTGTGGAAAATCACGTCATCCTCGATATTTATGTCCTGCACGAAACGCCGAATGTAAAAAATGCAAAAAAAATGGTCATTGGGTTAAAGTGTGTAAATCTTCTATTTCTAACACTCATACTGCTGTTCTTTATGACGACTCTGACTACCCCTCACCTTCTCTATCCTGACTAGGAACTAACTCCAAAGATGTCACATTCACTCAATGCCAAATTAACGGGCACTTCGTGAACGCTATGGTGGACTCCGGCAGTGTAAAAACATTCATTAATGAAAATACTGCTAAAAAACTTAAACTCTTCACAATACCTAAAAACAAAACTATAGCTCTGGCTGCTTCCGATCAACATGCTAAAATAACTGGCGAAGCTGTCGTGGATTTAATACTGAAAGATAAAACCCATTCTGGAATAACAATTGAAATCATTGAAAACCTTTTCATTGATTTAATAATCGGAAAAGATATTTTAAAAAAATATAAAAAAGTAACACTTAAATTCGACGGTCCTAGAGACAAACTTATAATTGGAGCTATAAACACGAATAATTTTTTTCCTACCATAAACGTTCCACCCCCTCCTCTCTTTTCTAATCTTTCTCCTCATACTACTCCTATTGCGACAAAATCCCGACGGTACACTTTTGCCGCCAACAAATTCATAAAAGAAGAGACTGCTAGAATGTTGAAAGAAGGCATAATTGAACCTTCGATATCTCCGTGGCGAGCGCAAGTTCTTGTAACTTCGAATGAGAATCATAAGAAAAGAATGGTAGTCGACTACAGCGATACCATTAATAGATTCACGGAACTAGACGCTTACCCAATGCCTAATATCAATAAGATGGTAGACGACATCGCTCAATATAACATCTTCTCTACTCTCGACCTAAAATCTGCTTATCACCAAATACCTATAAATCATGCTGATCGTAAATTCACTGCGTTTGAAGTAAGTGGCAAACTTTTTCAATTTACTCGTCCTCCTTTTGGCGTCACCAATGGAGTAAGTGCTTTCCAGAGGAGCATAGACTATATTATAGAAAAAGAAAATCTAACCGATACCTTTGTGTATGTTGATAACGTAACTATATGCGGAAAAAATCAAGAAGAACACGATTACAATCTTCAAAAATTCTACAAAATTGCTAAACAATATAACATCACTTTAAATGAAAATAAAAGCATAATTTCTTCTAGTTCTATTACTCTACTCGGCTACACCATAGAAAATAATCAAATAGCTCCCGATTATCAAAGACTAAAACCATTACTCGAAATGCCACCTCCGCTGAATCTTAAATCTCAAAAAAAGAATAGTTGGAATGTGTTCCTATTACTGCAAATTCATTAAAAAAATTTCTGATAAAATTTTATTACTAAATCAAAACAAAGAATTTCCACTACCTCCATCTGTATTAAAATCTTTGCAAACATTGAAAAATGATCTAAAAGACGCCACTTTAATAACGGTAGATCCAAATAAAGAATTTGAAGTAGAAACGGACGCTAGTAACTATTGCATTGCTGCAACACTAAATCAAGAAGGTCGTCCTATTGCATTTTTTTCAAGAACTCTCAATACTAACGAAATTAAGCACCATGCAGTAGAAAAAGAGGCAGCCGCTATTGTAGAAGCTCTCCGTAAGTGGCGACATTTTCTACTCGGCAGGCACTTTAAAGTCATCACAGATCAGAAGAGCATCAGCTTCATATTCGACAATAAAAGAAAATCAAAAATTAAGAATGACAAAATATGTCGTTGGCGTATAGAATTATCCCAATACAATTTCACTATAGTTTATCGACCTGGACCTGAAAATATTGCTGCTGACACATTCTCTCGCATCTCTGCTCTTACTTACAATCTACAAGATCTTCGTGATTTACATAAACAATTATGTCATCCTGGTGTTTCAAGACTAAGCCATTTTATAAGAACGAGGAACCTCCCTTTTACTTTGGATCAAATTAAGAATATTACTGACTCTTGCTCATCAGATTTCACTAAAAAATAATACTGAAAATCAGCATTCCTGCCAATCTGTGCGGAGGTTGTCCCGAGTTCGACAATTCCCTAGTAAATATAAGGATTTTGTGACTAAATACTGAAAAAACTGCAGTTTGGGTTCATATGTTATTTGTAAATAAAATGATTCTTATGTGATTGTAAAAAAAAAAAAAAAAAAAAAAAAAAAATTGTCTATAATTAATTACCCCTTACTTGAATACTTTAGGACGGGGAAAATGTTATGATTTAATTTGTTGTTAAGAGTTATCCCCCTTGGGATTGACATTCATAATAAAAGCGCCCTCTGTTTCATTTTCCCGCTCGATCCTTTCAAGAGCGTACGTGTATTTTACAGTTAATAAAACCTTTCTAAAAGGCAATTCTTTACTTACTGATACTATTCACTTCACAGTGTCTCAAAATGAAAGTGTTTCTACTGTTTTCATATCACTAATGAACTATTATGTTTAACATGATGTTTTGACTTTTTTATTGTAATCGCAATGCATATCAAGGCTTAGAGCTATTCGAGGAGTATGTTTAATCAGATGGAAGGCTCGTTATCCAAAGGATAAAGCATACTCAGTGAAGTAAACTTTTCTTTATTAATTAACTAGCAGTGTTACCTCGCGTTGTTCAGTCCAGATAAAAATGTAAATTTAGTTGCGTAAAACTGATGAATGATTTTTGTTTTGATTTAATCATTTTTTAAATTACTTTTACTATATATATTTTTTTCATATGAGTTCGAAAAGTCCACTGTTATCGGCCCACTGCTACGATTCGAAATAGGGACATGTGAGCAAGAAAAAAATTAAACAGTTACGTTTTTTTTTAAATCGTAATTGTAGTAAGTACTATGCTGAAGTTCACCCGTTCTAAACATCGCAAACAAGTGCAGTGTACTTTACTTCTCTTTGACTTAAAATCTCAACATGTTAATCGTGTTTATTTGGAAGTTTTTTTGACGTCATAAATGTCTGCAATTAAAATCTGTCGCCGCCAAAAAGGAAATGTTAAAATGGTCAGCTATTTAACCTAAAGAACGCTGATTATATCTGTCCTGCGTGTTTGAGCAAAAAATAAAAATTACAAAAAATTGGTAGTAGGAAGGCAGGCACAAACCAGTACCGCGAAAGAGGGAAAGGACGTGACGTCTTTGCTGGTACGACCACCGTCAAACCGGAGTGACGTAGGTTTAAATTAAGGCTAGACAATCAAAAAGAGGGGATGACTTTCGAAAATATCAGTGAAAAAAGCGATCCTTCCCCCCGGGAAAAGTGCCCAGTTGAGGGTGAAGAAATTAATGGTTTTAGCCAATGTTTCAGTATTTGTCGTCTGAAAGCTCGAGCTTAAAAACAATACTGATCTTGTGAAAATCCGTCGCATCTGTTTTTTTTTTTCGTTTTGTTTTTTTAATTTGTTTACACGGGGGTCACCGTTTACGCAGAGGCCACTTGAGGATAAAGGTTAATAAGTATACATTAGTCATTGTGATTTTAGCGTAGACAACATTAGTGGGAATTCTGTAACTTGGATTATTAAGGGGGAAGGTTCAATAAGAACTTGTTCACGTTGGACTTGAAGACAATCAGATTGTAGTCAGCTGGAAAGCAGGCAAACGGAATAGAGTTCCACAGGCTAATAGATCTAAGAATGAATCCCTGTTCATGGAATCTACGTTTAGGTGTAGGCACGGATAAAGAGTCTGAAAAACTTCAACGAATATGTAATCCATATGACATCAGGACAGTATTCAGGAGAGATTAAACTCTCCGGAAACAGCTTGTGAGAGTCATGCCCCCTACAGAAAAAATCATGACTAAGAACTGTGTATATGAAATACCATGTAAATGTGGAAAACTATACAGAGGTGAAACGTGTCGTCCGTTGAAAGTAAGGTTAGAAGAACATCGAAAAACCGTGGTACGTGGAGAGAGTGAAAAGTCATGGTATAACTGACCATATCTGGAAAGAAAGGGGAAACCATCATGGGACGAAGTAAAAATTATAGACAAAATGGGAGGTAGAGAGTAAGACGACTGAAAGAAGCAGCACATATGCTAGGGAATAACCAACTGCTAAGTAGACCTAGTATAGAATTCAATACGATATGGGAACCAGTAATTATAAACAATAGATAATATATACAAGTAAAAAAAAACACATATATATATATATATATATATATATATATATATATATATATATAATCATGCAGATAGATATACATTAGTATATAGTAGTACTTAGTAATAAATGGTGATATTTACAACTATAAATAAAAAGTAGGTTTAAGGCTCATAAAATTCGTACTAGAATTGTCCGCAAGGACCTGTGGCGCAGTGGTTAGAATACTGAGAAAATCAACTGTATATTGTGATATTTTCCTGAAGGTTGAAGGTTCAATCCTCAGTGTGGCCGACCGAAATATACATTTGCGAATTACTTGCTGGCGGAACAAGGGCACGTTAACCCTGTGAAATAAATAAAGGGTTCCGCTCGGAATTCCGTCAAAATTCCCGAGTTCGCCAGAAACATTCCCGATTTGGATAAGATAGACCTGAAGAAGGTCGGAGGTTATATCGACCGAAACGTTGTGTAAAACCACACTCAAGATAAGAACAGTAGTCTGGTGAATAATAATTATAACCAATCCTCATCTCAAAAATTCAGAAATGTTAAATGCTTCTATATTTTTGGTGGTGCACTAGCGGTATCAGAAATTTCGTGAAAATAGTGAATAATTCCACCCCATCTTTCCAAGCTTATAACTCCTCGAAAAATGTATTTCAAGCCCTAATTTTTTTTTCAATTAAAGAAGCAAGGACCAAGGTTTCATTTTAAAAACAACCCAAAAAACAATGTGTGTTTTTTTTTTAAAAAGGTTTTAAACTTCGGACTTTACAGGTAAATTTCTAAAAAACGTTTTTTTTTGTTTTAAATTTGAATATATTATTTATTGACCTTTTCTCTTCAATTTGTGATATATAAAACTATTCAACATAAATTAATTATTTACTTTTTAATAGACATTTCAAAATGAGAGGCGTGAATTATTCGACCCCCTGTCTTTCCGAGCTTATAACTCCTCGAAAAATGTAATTCAAGCGCTATTTTTTTCAATTAAAGGAGCAAGGTCCAAGGTTTCATTAAAAAAAACAAGACAAAAAAAAACAATGTGTGTTTTTTTAAAAAGGTTTTAAACTTCGGACTTTACAGGTACATTTCTAAAAAACGTTTTTTTTTTGTTTTAAATTTGAATATATTATTTATTGATCTTTTCTCTTCAATTTGTGATATACAAAACTTCGACATAAATTAATTATTTACTTTTTAATAGACCCTTGAAAATGGGAGGGGCGTGAATTTAAAAAAAAACGTTTGTCTAAAATATTATATTCGGTTTATTGGAAACAACGTAAAATTTCACATTGACCCTGAAAATATCGTAAAAATAGAATCAATAGAAAAATTTTGATAGATTTTTAAAGTTTAAAAATTAAAAAATATTGAGTTCGGAAAATTCATTACTGTTTTTAAAAAAAAAATATTTCCATTACTTTTAAAACAACCGTAATAGTTTATTTTGGAAGTATAATCAATAAAGAAAATAAATAACCCATTTTTAACAGAGAAATTACGAGATTTTTATATTTTATTCGCAGTTTCGTGTTAGGGGTGTCAAAAATTCCTACAAAAATTCTGATACCGCTAGACTGGTGCACTATGTTTTTCAGGTTTAATACAAGTTTCGCGATGCCCCTTTAAGTACTTATGCACTTATTGAACCGTGCTGAAGTATTTATGTTATTATTTAGAAAGTTATTCTTAACATGGGAAGAGGAAGACGTTTGGAAACTATTCTTTATTTTCCCCTAATAATTTAATTAAACCTATGAGCTTGTATAACGTCAATTTAACTTGAAAATATTATTTTCAAATAGCGTGGTTTAATAAGAGCATAAGCATCTTCATATTAGGTGGAAGCACAGAATCGTTACACAACATCCTCCTCTTCCCCTGATTAGAAAAACTTTCGAAAAAGTAATCTCATTATTTCGAAATTGTAACCTTATTATTTCAGCAGAGTAACAAACATGCATAAGTACCTAACTTTGTATAATTTAAAACGGTAATTTTTACTTAGTTCCACGTGAATGACGAATTTTATATTTGTTCTCGTATGCTGTAAACGGCTACCGCATTTAAATTTTCCGCAAATACGTTGTTTTTCGAATATTAAACAATACAAACTTTTATGTTTAGGGTGGTTGCCACAGTTGTGTCCCAAAAATATGTGCACCCTTAACCAGAACATTTTCTTTAAGTAATACACAATTATTTAATTTAAACAATATATACACAATTTTTAATAAAGTACAAACAATATAAAAAGAACATCTTAATTTCAGACACAGAAATATATGTTTTTAAATACTTTGGAAAGAAATATTATTCACAAACCATTTGCAGTTTTAATTTTTAACGATGTAAATAGAACTGTTTATAAATATAAACTTTTAAATATTTTCTTTTAAAATAAATATTCTTCATAAATGTATTTTATTATACAGGGAAATACTTCTTTTCTTTTCCTTCTTTGCCACAGAAATTCCATCATATGCGTCCCAAACGTCTCTTTTTTCAACTTTTCTCAGTTGTTTTTCTTTGGCAATGGGACCATAACCCTTGTTTTGTTTGCGTATTTATCGAGTATTCCATGAGGTCAAAGTAAGTTTGTGTCATGAATAATTTCATCATGTTCATATTTTTCATGATCGAAGTGATCCGGACGTTTATATGCTAAATTCCATCAACTTAAACCGAAATACGGTTTTCCTAGTTTAAAATTATAAAAGAGTTCTATTGATATTGTTTAAAGTATTTAATATGTTGTGATTACTTAATATATCCATTAATATTGTTTGTCATTAAATAAAGTACTGATTGTTGATTGTATAAAAAATTATTTACATTGTTTACATGGTAACGTAGCGGTGACTACAGTAAAATTGCTTCTATTATGTGATAGAGGGTTCGAGGTTATTTTTCCATCTAGCTCCAGTCTTGGGCAAATAGAAATAAATATAAAAATCAATAAAAAAATAAGAAAAACACCAAATAAAACTATGTGAATTTGATAATAGAAAAAGAAAACTTAGAAAAACGAAGAAAACACTAAAATATACGTATAAATCGCCAAAAAGAACATAGAAAAATACCCAAAAAAAGATTTAAAAAAGGAAAATAAAGAAGAAGCGAGCGTAAAAAAATCACATAAATAACTCTGTGTTTCTGTTAAAACTCTCCCTCAGAAAAAAAAGAAAGTAAAACGATCCGATGAATGGGCGCGAACGTTCAACCCTCTTATCTTCTGGTCCACCAAAACGCAATTGAAATAACTTCATATTTTATTCTATTTTAACCAATTTAAGGATGACGGGCATTCATGCATGCGTAGTGGCCGGAGAGTAACGATAGCTACGCTGATTTTTTTTGTTTCCAATAAGAAAATAAGCAAACAAGGTAAAAAATAATGACCCCTCTTCCCCACAAGAAATAAACGAAAACTCTTTTAGAGAGAGATTCGGCGGATGTTTTATTAGCTTTCAGGGGGGAAAATATATTTAAACAAACAAAAAATGTTTTTATGACTTTTCTCGTTGGGGATCAGATTTCAGTTATAACATTCGTAGAGTTGGGATGGCGTCTATATTATATATATTATATATATTATATATGTTATATATTATTATATATAACATACACCAGGGATCCTTTAATACATTCGTCTCATGAGTTTTGACAGTATTGTTTCTCAAATCAAATGACTAAATGAAGAAAGCTTGGAGGGTTCAGAACGAAGTAATAGTATTTTTATTTGATATAAACAATAAATGATCTATGGAAATGCGCGAAGATCGAGCAGCCATGTTGAATAAGGGCGTCTGTGTACGAGTTTTTGCATGATACGTTATAACAGAATTTTTACGTAACAGCCAATGAAAATAGAGAGAACTGTTACTTGGAAGTAATCATTATTTTCGGATAGTGAAGCGTAATGGTAGTTGTATTTGTAAGAGTGTTTAATCCAGTTAATAAGTTTGTCGGGGCAACATAGTTGTAATGGTTATATATCTAGCCGGTCTTATCTGGAAGTGTTGGAGGACATACCAGAGAGAGGGGAAAATACGAACTACTTCATCTATAGATCTGGGCAATAGGGGTTTTGCCTCTCCTAGGATGCTATGTAGGGTCTAAATATAAGGAATAACTGTGTGTGAAACGACGTAGTGTAGTTAGATAAGACGGGGGTCGAATGTTTATACATAATATATTTGTGTGTGGTATCTGTTGTTGTAAACCGACGGTATTTTTGTTCAGAGGTGAAAAACTGCGCCTCTTTTATTATATATGAAAAGTGATTTAATTCTTTTTATTTGTTTTATATATTATATATAAAAAAGTGATTTAATTCTTTTATACATATTATATATAAAAAAGTGACTTAATTTTTTTTATTTGTTTTATTTTTCTTTCGTCACTTTTTTGTTTCTTTGTTTCTATTATACAATATAGCAGCACTTTTTTTCTGACTTTTGCGACATGAATTTACCCCCCGTTTTTCTTTCTGTCTTCCAATATTACTCGTTCCATGCTTTTCTTGTATTCTTTTCTACACTACTGTTTCTCTTGTTATATTTGTTGTTTCTATTTGTATTATTTTTTTCTATCGAGCGCTTGATCCCTTTCATCCACTTTTGTCGTTCCTTCCTTTTATCCTCTCTTCTCTTTTCTTATATTACTCCTTCTTTTCTTTCTTGTACTCTTTTACTCCCTCATGGTTCTCCTGTTTCTTTTTTATGCTCTTTGTTTTTTTTTTTCATTTTCTCGATTCAGCAGTTTATTTTCTTTCTTCTACTTTTCCTGTTTCTTTTTTTCTCATCTCGTTGCCCCTTTTTCACAGGTTTTTATCTTTCTGTTTCCTGAGTCCTTTGGGCTTTTTCTCTGTTATTTCTTAGAACCATTCGATTTTTTGTATCTATTCATGAAAGACACACATCAAAGCTTTCTTTTTGTATTTTCTCTCCTCGCGTTCATGTATTTCATTCCTACATTTTTCCTTCTTTGCCACTTAATTCTTTTTTGTACTATTTCTTTTTTTTTTCTATTTTATGTGGCTGCGTTTCTCTTAAATTGTCTTCTTTCCATTTCGTTATTCGTTCATTAATGGCATTTATATCGATTAAAAGTAAAAACGTCTTGCGAACTGACAATGCAATGGGCTCGAATTGTCTGCTCAAGATGTCCACGGAGATTAGACAGAAACAAACGAAATAAAAATCGTCTAATTTCTTCAACTGAATGGATGTTTATTACAGAGAATGCATCTGACCGCAATGGACATTTTCGGTTTGAGACTTTATACACTCAATTGAACCTATCAATAAATAACGCAAATGATAAAGTCTCAATTCAATAAGAGTCCGTTCTAAAAATAACAATGTTTTTATACGAAAGATCCTTTCAAAATAAATATTTTTTCGTTGGATATAAAGATATATCAGACATAATGGACTATAATACAGGGTGGCCGAAAAGTCCCAGGACACTGGCCGAAAAGTCCCAGGACACTCTATTTTTAATATTTTATGTATATATAAGCATGCGATTATTGCAGCTTTTGCTAGCGTATCAAGGAATTCTCTAAAAAAAATGGCACAAAGAACCTGGAGGCGAATGGAATTGTGCAAGAACAACGAGGGCCAACATACTGGTCCTCTAGACCACTAAATTACTCTAGTTGTTTTCTGCTTTGTTTCTAATAAAGTTCTCTTTTTTGTTGAATATATATGTTTTCTGTGTGTTTCATTAAAACATACTGTTTTATTAAAAATACATGTATAGTGTCCTGGGACTTTTCGGTCACCCTGTACATAAATTATTTTCCTTAAAGCTATTTAATAGGAGTGACGTTCCAAAGTAAAGTCATCTCTTTTTATTACGCCCGAATAGATTAAATTGCATTGTTACGATGACTGAACTTATGCATTCATAGTTTTTTTTAGTTTTATCTCCCTATTGCAGATATTGACGGTGACAAACTTTAAGATAGCAACCCTTGTAGTGGATGTATGTCAGAAACAAAGATGCGTAACTGTATTTCCACAAAGAATAATCAAACCAACATTAACCAACGCTTGATTAACGTTTAAAAAACCGATGCAGTTGGTGCCAGCACAGTTAGAAGATAGGCTAGTTGATTACTAAATTTCGCCTCAGATCTGAGTGACAAAGCGCGCTCCGATTTTCACCATGGAGGCCTCGTTAATCGCTAAAAATGAATGCACTGAGAATGATGGATATTATGTAGAAAACAAATTGGAGTGCATAACAGATCGCTCGTTTTATGGTATAATTTCCATCTTCGTACACGTTTTAGTAATTTCAGTAAAAATAGAAAGCCTTATTTTTAAAACATTCCTCGTATATGTTTCGCTATTTACAGTTATACTGTCGCTGTTTTATTTTAATTTAGTCGAAATTATCAGAAATATAACTGAACACCCTTAAGGGATAATAGGATCTCGATAAGAGATGCACTGCTGATCAAATTTAAGATCACTTAAAAATCTTTAAAAAATAACTTTTTTAAGGATAAATCTTAAACTCTTCCGACTTAACGTTACCAATACTACAATCTAAATTGTTATGGAAACAAAAAGCTACATTACAAAGATTTATTTTTAAAATGTACATTTTCATTAAATTAGGCTTTTTACACATGCTCAAAATTATAAGACCAGACACAAAAAATTAATTAAATTGTGCAAAATGTGAATAAAAGTGAATGAAAGTGTATTCAACAATCAAACTTAATAATGAGTTCTTCCTCCACTGCTTTTGATAAATTCAAAAATTCTTTGGGGCATGCTAGAAATAATTGTTTCTATTAAGGTGCGGGGGATCCTGCTCCAAGTTCTGAAGATGGCTTCACGAAGTTCATTTTTGTTGAATATTGTTTGCCATTTCGATAAACCTCTCTTGTCATCCATCCCCAAACATTTTCAATTGGGGTTTAGTCCGGTAAGCATACATGATGTCTCAATAGATGGACTCAATTTTCTCGGATAAAGTTCAAGGTCCGCCTTGCAGTTTGAATTGCAGCATTATCCTGTTGGAATAACCATCCATCTCCACACAAACGATGACCCTCCATCATCAAAGATGCCTTTTTTAGCATGCTAATATAACCAGCTGCTGCCTGACGACCCTGCACCACTTGGATCTAAATCGTCCCCCTGTGAGAAAAGGCACCCCATACCATTACGGACCCTCCACCATTATGAAGTGTGGAAAAAACTCAAGGGACGGGTGTTTGTCATGCCAATATCGCTGTAAGCCATCAGGATCATCTAAATTGGATTTTTTTCTAATCAGAAAACAGGACTTTCTTCCATTTCTCAACATCTCAGGTATTTTATTCACGACCAAATCTTAAACGTTCCACTTTATGACGTGAAAGCAATCGAGGATATTTTTACGCTTTTTATTTACCGTGCCTGTTTGTTGTAAGTGTCGTCTAGTGGCTATTGTTTTCGTAACAACGCGCCTGATTCTCCTACTCCACGCAGGAGAATTTTTTGGGGGGAGGGACTTAACAAAGGATTTTGCTTTTCCATAATTCTCAGTGTTACTGCGATTTACCTTAGCTGCTATCGCTCGCTGTGACAAACCTTGCTTATGGAATCCTAGAATTCGAGAGCGCTCAACTTCGGTTGGTTTTCTTGCTTTGGGCATGGTAGCACCTTTACACAGTGATTGTTAATCTCTAACTGAACTAAAAAAATTAGAATTACCATAAATCTAACAATTTATACAGTTGGTGTTATGATTTCGATCAGCCTAATTTAATAAAAATGCAAATTGTTAATAAAATTTTGGAATGCACCTTTTTGTTTTTATGAGCTTTTAGATTGTAGTATTAGTAACCTTAAGTTGGAAGAGTTTAAAATCTATCCGTAAAAGTAAGTTTCTTTTTACAGAGTTTTAAGTGGTCATAAATTTTTAATCAGCAGTGTACATTGATGTGTGAATCCTCCATTAAAGTTCTCCTTCAATAAAAAATTAATTAGATAACATGATTTTCCATTCCATAATCGACCACTTAAATATGTTATAGTAAACTTTTATTGTGATTTCCTTGTCTTACTGGATCTAAGGATAAAGATACATTTTCCCCACTCTTTATCTGTGCCTAAATCAAAACGTAGATTCCATGAACAAAGCTACTTTCTTAGAACTGCAGGCCTGTGGAACTCTGTTCTGTCTGCCTGCTTCCCACCTAACTACAACCTGGATGTCTTTAAGTCCAACGTTAACAAATTCCTAATGAACCGCCCCCTTAAGTAAACACTTCGTTAAATCTTCACACTAACGTACTGCACTTGCAATAACCCTTATCCCTGAGTGGCTTCCGGCCATTGATACGTGGTGACCACCGTGTAAAAAAAAATCCATATAGTGTGGTGGAGTATCCAGTTTTATATTGCTACTTGAGATAATACACCTTTTAGAAGATCTACGATATCGCGTAAAAGACAATGTACGCTGATCGTAGAAAAGATACCTTTTTTACATAAGAGTCACGACTTATCAAGGCCATGAGGTCATTCGAGGAGAAGGGTTGCAGAGTGCAAATAGCCAATGAGATAATATTGTAGTAATCCTTAGTATTGGAAATTTGGTAATTCGAATTACTTAAAGGGTACGGCTCATCAAGAACTTGTTTACGTTAGACTTGAAGACGACAATATTGTAGTCAGCTGGAAAGCAGGAAACAGACGTAAGTACCACAGATGTACAGTTTTAGGAAAGAAACTTTGTTCATGAAATTTACGTTTAGATTTAGGCATAGATAAAGAATGGGGGAATTATTGATAGTTTTTTTTTTTTAGCTAGACGAGTGTTTATCGTGAAGGGGCCATAGATTGGCGCTCAAATGCACATTTGCCATGAAAATAACGATAAAGCAGAGAAAGACCCACAATGTGTCTCCTCTGAGAAAGAGGTTTCAGGTAAGGGAAAAGAGCATCCCCTACGAGGCTACGAACTCTATTTTGTAAATCTGTCAAGGCAGGAAAAGGGTTTTCTACCAGCTCCTTCCCAGATATGGAAACAATATTCCATCCTTGGACGCACCGAACAGTTATATAGGTAGAAAATGTCATCAGGAGTGAGATATCTACTGGCTTGATTAAAGGATCCCACAATTTTCCCAGCGACCTTGGAAACGGTTCCATTTCAGATAATGAGTAGAGGTCAAGTCTAAAAGCTTATCAAAACGTGGAACCTCAATAAGATGAGAGCCATTCATTTCAATTGATGTCATTGATTTTAATCTGATGTGAATTCTTTGTTGTTTTGATTATTTAGTCAGGGTTTATTTGCAGGGTACATTTAGCTTATGTGAAGTTATTTTTAGAAACCCCTGTAGAGAGAGCACTTTGAGAGTCGAGAATAGTGTCTAGAAGGCAGGTGATCTAATATAAGCATTCCTATGGGAGTTTTTTTTTTAATCACTATTTGCTTACTGGCTCAAGGCCAATTGAAAGCGGGTATTTTTTCACCATCACAAGGAGATTGACACACAACAAGAAATGGTTGTTTTTACCGGATTTTTTTTTTTTTTAAGTTTTAACAAAATCTCCCCCTACCTAAATGTACTGTGGTCAACACGGTAGAGATCTCCATGTTCTCTTTGTATAGTAACTTCTAAATCGCCGGAGGGTAGCTTAGATGTGGTATCATTTACGTAAGGTTTACCGGGAGCTGTGCAAAGCAGAGTCGATCATCTCCCTTAGTTTTTAAACATACCCGCTTACTTGCAAAGAGTTGTGGTCCAAAGTGGTCAGAAATCTAATTCTTGGAAGAATGAACGATGATGAACTCCTGTGATATCACCGTAATTTAAATTAAGCTCGTTCTAATAAAATTGCGATGGCTTGAAATTAGATTTTGAATATTTTGAGATGATATTTCACACTATACATCTATTGTTTTGCATAAACATCCATGAAGAAAAATAGTGTGCATTAAATGTCTTGTTATATAACACGAACTTTGTGTGATGTAATGTTTCCAGGAACCAGCGCGTTTTAATTGAAAAGAAATGCTACTTGTTTTGTATTTCTTCATGCTGTCGTTGCCGCTGTAACGTCGGTCGCATAACGGCCTTCTCGGGCGTGCTCTAGACCTACACTCATGCTTCTAACGTGATCTCAAACATACTCCCAACTCAAACGTGTTCTTAGTTTTACGGGGTTTTTTTTCTAACGGTGACATTATTTGTGTCCGCGCGTCCGCGCTATGTTACAGATAGAGAGAGAGAAAGAGAGGGAGAGAGAGAGAAAGAAAGAGAGATAGTATGTGTTTATGTGTGTGTGTGTGTGTGTGTGTGTGTGTGTGTGTGTGTGGATCATTTGTTGTCTCTGAACCCCAATACAGCTTTTTCGATTTTTTATTAAAAAAGCATCAATGTAATTCATGTATTTTACAGTGTTCCTTGAAAGGATTTTTATCAGTATGTAATCGATACTCAAAAAATACTATAAAAAAGGAGCAAAAGCTTTTGTCCAAAATCAAACATGTTATATAGCCTAATATACGAGGTACATTTGAGAAGTTTTATCACCACACAAGTAGAAAGGCTGGACATAGAAAATTAACAGTACATGCATTCATATAACTAGGAAGCGTTCAAAATGGAAGTTTCGGTTTACAGCACAATTAAACTATGTTACTTTACCTTTTCATTTTGAATTTAAATTCAAGCTATCATCTATGAGATGCCGTTAATCATTAATTTTAGGTCATTAGTTTGTAGGGATATGTTGCAACGCATTTTGGATGTTTCTTTAAGGCTGATTTGTATTTGGAGCCGGGGGTCAGAGAATTTTTTTTCGGTGAAAATAATTTGTAGATTTTATAATCAAATGAGAGAAGGACGAGAAGCATTGTAATACAGTAAACACAACCAAATAATAAGTTTAGAAGGCATATGTTTCACAAAAAAAGATAATTTGTAAATGTTTAAATTGAGCAATAAAAAAACGGTATGTTCGTAAATATTTTAGAGTTTTTGTAAAAGGAAATGGATTCAAAAGCTGAAACATTAGAAAAAAGTCTGAATCGATTATTTCAGAGCCGTGCATTTCAGGGGGCAGGAAAATCGTATTCAAAATGTCTTTGTTCAATTTAATATAAATTAGGCCTTTTGTCAATTTAATATATATTAGGTATTTGATCAATTTAATATATCTAGATTTATAATCAGGATTATATAATCTGGGGTTCGGTAAGGAGTGAGTCACTCTCTCGACAACAGCACGTTTCTGCCCTCTTCTTTTCCAATCGACTACACCTGGCCTCTCGCCACCAATGTCACACCGCACAATCCGAACGTCAGCAATACAAAATTCTTTTCAAGAGAAGATGTTCACGACTCTTTTCTCTCTCTCCCCCAAGGAATATTTCCATGCTTTTATATCCTCCTATCTAGAAAAAAAAGGAAGAGACAGAAAAAAAAATAATAGCTTCTCTCATCATGCTCTGCCTTCCCAAGATGCCCTTCGCGTATACAAATGCGCTGGCCATCTTTTCCTCTTTCTTTCCCAAAGAGCGATGCAGATACGCCCGGTACATTTCTTTTTTTTTCTTCTTTTTTAACCATATACCCCACAATATATATTAGGTCTTTGCTCAATTTAATATATATTATGTTTTGCTCAATTTAATATAAACCAGGCCGCGCACTATTAGCTAGGCTTTAACTGCTGCCCTATCGAGGAAATTTTGCCTTCCTCTGCTTGTTTACAGGTATCTTAATGTAAAGCACTCAGACGAATTACAGATCTTTATACCTCTCTCAACGTAAATTCCCCCGAATAACCCAACATGCTGCAAAATTCCATCCCTACTCAGTACAAATCGGTAGACGTAAGAAAGCCTTCTACTCGAATAGTTCCATCCTTAAGACTGCTAGACTTTGGAATTTGCTTTCAGGTTCCTGCTTCGCGACTGTATAGACATGCAAAAATTTTAGTATAATGTAAGCAGACATCTTGGTGCTCAACTCCCTACATATGTTTCTTTTAAGCTGATTTGTATTTGGAGTCAGAGAAATTTTTTCAGTGAAAATAATTTGCAGATTTTATAATCAAATGAGAGAAGAACGAGAAACATTGTAATACAGTAAACACAACGAAATAATAAGTTTAGAAGGCATATGTTTCACAAAAAAGATAACTCCCTACATAGCATCTATGCAAATTATGTCCCTACATCAAAGTGGCACGGTGCCTAGTTTTGGGTGAAAGTGCAAAAAGTAATATTTATGCATTTTATTCAACATCAAATGTTGATGTTATGTACATATGTTTTGGAAAGTTCTTATCGTGAGTTGAAATATTTCATAATTTTGTTAAACGAACCCCTTTTTTTAATGTTTATTCATTTTTCTACTGACCCATTTTGAATAATTGTATTTAAAATAAGATTATATTCAATTCATACAGTTAAGAAATAAATCAACCAAGTGATATTTGATGGATAAACATGCTCACCTATGTAAATTCAGATATGTATATTCTAATCAAAGTATACCAACTGATACTAGTAGTGTTTTCATCAAAAGGAGATAATCGATAAAAAAACGCACTGGCGATTTTATCCAAAGTCAGAACCTTACAAAACATAACATCACATGTGCATTTTAGAAGTTTGATTATCACACAAGCCGAACGGTCTGATATATAAAATAACCATTAGGTTATCTCGTGATAGACACGGATTCAAAATAGATGTTTCTGTTTAAAGCACAAAGGCACTTAGATACTTGAATTGTTTGCAATTACCACTGCACAAGCAGTAATGCCTGGGATATAAAATAAACAGTAGATATTTTAATATGACAGGCACGCGTCTGAAATTAATGTTTTTGTTTAAAGTAAATTTGCACCATGAGAATTGAATTTTTAAAAAAATTTAAACTTAAATTCAAGCCATGTATATCGCGCATAAAGCTATAATAGGTTCATTTTTTACCAAAGTTAACACCTTACATAACCGAACGTCACAGGCGCATTTAAGATTTTTACGACTACACAATCCGAAGGGTTCATAATATAAAATCACTATCAGGTATTTTATATGATAGGGACACGTTCGAAAAACATGTTTCTGTTTAAAGCACAATTGCATAATGATATTTTACTTTTTAATTTTAAACTTATATTCTTGCTATCATCACTGACAAGCAGTAATGCAAGGGATATATAATCAACATCAAATTGTTTGATATGACAAATGGGTGTTCGATATGAATGTTTCTTTTTAGAGCACAATTGACTCATTATGCTTCTCTTTTGCAATTTAAATTTTAGTTCAAGCCATAGTATATAATAATAATTTCATAACATCAACAGTAAGTGCTCTACAGTTCAAAGTAGACTAAACTGTATTGTAGATTGAATCACTGCTTGGAGGTATAAGGAAATTCCACCCGGTGAACTGCGATGGATCCCTAATAAGCGAAAGTAATGAACCGATTTTAATGAAAAAAAATGGCGATTTCACAGATTTCGATGACAATAAAATATAGGGGAGTGTGACATATAAAAAAAACCGAGCAAATATGTTTCTGCTAATTTATTTATATAGCCACACTAGTTTGTTGAAAACTATATTATGAAAAGTACCTTTTTTTGTTTTGGTTTATTACTTAATTTTTGTTTTTCCATGGCCGGCATACTGTAGAAATTGGAATAAAATAGACGCAAAATAACACGAGTGATGCATCATGGGATACAACAAAATAAACTTAAAAACGAAAAAACGCGTAATAATAGATCTCGTGAGAAAAGTTTGCACGAGACTTCCTTGGAATTAGTAAATTTCTTAGATATAATTAATTACTTTCACGTCCTAAATTGGGTGCGTGTTTGTATGCTGTTTTTCTGAAGTCAGTTTCTCTCGGCTTTATTATTACTGTCTGTTTTTACTTCAGCCATTTTTTTGTTCAGTATAATATATTTTCAACCTTCATCTTTATATTTAGTAGTTATTGATTTTTATAACTTGCTCTTGATCATATCTTAGTTTTGTCTGTTCTTTCTTAGTTTCAATATTTTTCCAATTTGTTATTTTTTATTCCTTTTATAAATCATCTCCCAACATTTTATCCTCTTATTCTAAATTCTTTCCTCTTGGCTTTCTCCCCCAATGTGTTTTTTATTCTTCTTCACTTACACCCTTTTTTATTCTTCTTCACTTACATCTTTTTTTATACTTCATCCCAAATATCATGCTGTATAGGTAAACAAATTATCTGCTCCTATTAAAAAAATGTCCGATTATATATCTCTTCTTGTAACGGAAAGTAAACAATTAGTTATCTCCCATTATACAGCTATAAGTGGACTATAACAGCAGGAATAAAAATTAAGCCCTGCCAGACCAAACAGAAACACTCCCCAGGGTTCAAACCTTTGTACAAAAAACAGGGTGACTCCAAATAGAGCTAAAGCCAAAGTAAACAAAACAAAAGACAAACTCCACAAGTGGGGCCTGGACACCTCACCTTTACGTCCATGTGGAGAGGTACAAACGATGCACCACCTTAGGGAAAACTGCCGATTGGATCCGCATTGCTCAAACCAAGACCTTAAGGAGGCAAACAGCACCGCCATGCTATAGGTTAATTTATATTGCGATAAGAGTATATCTGAGAAAATTTACAACACACTGTCTACTAATCCTACAGCTAACATTCAGGGCTGTTGAAGCTTCACTGTTCACAATTTGCAATAGTTAGCCCACGAAAATAAGACAAATAATGAGCGGAAGTATTATAACGATTAATCCATTTCTTATGATTTATCTCCAATTGTTCACGAACCCACCCATGTTCCCGTCACTGACGGTCAGTATGTAAGTCTCTTAGACCTTTTTCTTACAACTTGCCCTATACTATGTTATTCGTCTGTTCTATCCATACTGGGATCTTCCGACAATTCGGTTGAGTAAAGATAAAAACAAAATGTAATAAGTCCTCTTCATCGAACAGTATATTGATTCACTATAGATAATTGAGATAGCTTTTGTACATTTATATCATATCTACCTCTGCGTACCATGTTTAAAAAACATGCCCCTTATTTTACTAGACTTGAGGAAATGGTTTACTGTAAGTATAGACCGCTTCGTGCCTTCCAAAAAAATTCCAACAAAAATTAACCACTATTCGTGGTCCTCTCCATAAGCCTACTAAGATACATTCATGCCAGATGGGGATAAAAACGTTGATGATGTAAAGTTAGAAGATTGCTTTAAGATTAATTAAATGTAACTAGCAATATTTTCTCCATTGTATCACATGCTCAAGATCAGAGGAGAAATTCCTTGGCAAAGAGTTTTGCTATGCCCGATGCTGTTGAGATTACCTCAGGTCCAGTGATGATAGGTGGGATAGAACACACGTTTCTGTTCAAGATCCTATTTGCCAAGTCTGGTGAGAACCAAGCTGCTGCTCAGCCACTTTCATCTTGACGGACTGAGTATACGACTCTTTCGCGTTCTTCAAATAAGAAAAAAATCGCAAAACTACTATAAAGTTAAATTATACACTTTTAAGTGAATAACTGTAAGCTGAAGTACTGCACCTTCTACCGTTCTACCTTTTCTGCGTTCATACTCTGTTCAACATTTATGTTGAATGCCTTTAATTGTAATGTAGAAACATAAAGCTTCTCCAGTCTCAGGACAGAGCTTGTTATGCGTAGGTTTTTGCACATTATATTCCTAAAAAGCGTCTTTCTTTCTACAGAGGAAGGTGGTGCGGTTAAATATTCCGAAGCCAGTTACCCGTAACGGTAAGGTTTTCTGTGTCTTCTGCCACCAATAAAATTGGTCATGACTTATTAATAATGATCAAGTGCTTTTGCAAATTTAAACATAACAGATTTCCTGCGTTTCTTATAAATGTCTATTGTTGGTGATTCTTCACTGTTTGAACCATAGCGTATGTTGTTGCTGTCTATTTATGATATATTACTATCTAATTGTTTATATGCGGGAGGGGGTACGTTATATATGTATTTTGGGCATACTTAATTTCATGCATCGTTGGTCTTGCCCACCTGGAATTCATCTTGTTCTTGGAGGGGAGGCTGGAACCTGTTTGGACGAATATTCATTCACTTCCATTTTTTATATAGTTTTTACTCACTTCCTAGGTGTCGATCGCAGAAGAATGGAAAATGAATATCTTTGCTTGCGTAGTTACTTTTAGGTCTGTATTTTCACACACGGCAGCTCCCTTTCCCAGTGAAGCGAGGGCGACCTGTTAAACCGCCTGCTCTCCTCAACGTCTAAATTCCAAAGCTTAATGATCTCCAGCTTACCTGATCACTTTATTCACATGGGGATCAGATCAGCTGATCAGCCCTTCCGGTAAATGTGTCTACAATATGATTTACCATATTTTGACAGTCTAACATTTTTCACATTAATCTCCATTCCATCTCTCCAGTTAGATATATAGATAAATAGATAGATCGGCACGTTCTTGTGTTCGACCTACAACATAACACGTTAAAGTTTAGATGGCGATTCTTGTACTTCTGTTGTAGTTGTGGCCTCCACGTTTAACTCAAATACTACTTGCTGTAAGTTTCGATTTGTTACCATAGGCTTATTTTGAAGCTAGATCATTAAATGGGTTTGGTAGTTTTACTTTCACTTTTATATTCTTCATCCTCAACAGAGCTTGAAAATGTACCCTGCTGAAAATGCATCATTTTAATCAGTAGAAAGTCGATGAAAAATACAATTCTTGGTGTTTTCAATGTAATTCTTTTAATACTTTAATTTGAATCTACGAAATTTGTATCATTTAGATAGTATGAAAATCTTATTACAATTGATCTATTTAATTGCTCAACAATCGTAAGGGTTCCACTAAACTCAGAAATGTCAGAATGTGGTGAGCTTTTAACAGAGGAACCTCAAAGTTGAAATTGTAGAAATTACCATCGATATAATTCAAGTGCTGTGTCGTCCTTTTTTTAGTGATTTCGTCAAATGGACACAGTGACTGAACATTTTTTTACTATTTTTTATCGGTAAGTTGTTAAGGTATTATATTGCCCACACCATACATTAAATAGTATTTTCATTGTTCTATTTTTAAGCATATAAAGTTGAACGCTCCTGTGTAGTCACATCTTGAATGAGTTTCTGTTTTACCCAATTCACCTAATCTTGTGTGTAAGATAATTTGCCACTTGTTAATGGTGAGTGATTAAAAGGAGACTATAATTCTGTTAGTTCTTATAATTGTCCTCACAGGCTGTTAGAAAAATTGTAGTTGTTTATGAGAGTTAAAATCTATGTATGAACCATAATGGTGGTTCTAAAATACGTCTATTGTCTCCAGCAACCATGTTTGTTCCTGAATCCTGCAAGATAAGGACAACTGTTATTGAATATTTTAAACTCATCCAGAATGTGATGAAATTCTTCACTTATTCTAGCATCCGTGCGTGCATCTATGCAGCGAACAACTATAAGTCCAGGTCTGCACCATTCCACGTCATTTTTAAGATGTGTATTATTTGGAACAGCTATACAAAAGTGGGTCGTCAAAGAAATTCTGAAAATTTCATACAAAATATGACTGAATTTTTGCTTTTACTTTTGTAAACATATTGAGAATTATCGGCTGCCACGCGTCTAGACACACAACGCCAAGTCAAACACAAAATCGAGTACTCTCAACATCAAGTACACTCAATATCATCTTACCATCAACGCTTACTTTTGGACTCGGAGCATGGGAAAATACAAAATCCAGTACACTCAACATTAAGTACACTCAACATTGTATTACTGTGAACGCTTACCTTATGAACTCGAAGTATGAGAAATTGCCAGATACACAAAACTAGATCACTGAAAGAAAACCAACAAAAACACTTTAAGAAAGGGTAAGGATAATGAGTAAACGTTGGATAAAATTATTACAAACTAACTAGGATTTGAACCTCGAAGCTTCTGATCCGTAGTCTGACGAGTTATCTATTGCTCCACACGTCCTGTGCGTATGTCGAAAGATGTTACCGCAACTGAATATACAAACAGTGCTAAATTCCATTAACATGCACAGGTAACTTTTTCGACAATTGCAGAAAACGGTCCAAAAACCCTTACTTCGGGCTGTTTTGTGTGACTTGACATTGTTCGTTAGAAACCATATATAGATCAGGGCAATCTAACGACTCACACCTTTCAGGAAAAAATGAAAAAAATTAAATTCGGTGCATCCGTTTGAAGTTTTATTGGTATATATACACATATGCATAAATTGATAAATAAACATGTTTAATTGTATAATTCAATAACTTGAGTGTTATTTGTTCCGCCCGTCACACCAATAATTGCCACCAGTATGTTTCATCATTCCCTCATTTGGTTCTGCAGGTAGTGTTTCTACGCTCACCTGTAGGGGCAGTAGGCGATCAGGATCATCCCTGAACTGTATGTGATCTTCCTCATTATCCTCAGAATCAGATGAGGTATAACCGGGGTGGATATCTTTTACATGATGTGGTACACCATCAATCAACATGGTCTGAGGACTTATGATTTTATCTATTTTTCCTCTGCAAAATTTTACAGTGCACCCAGCCTTTGATGGTTTTACACAAATCCGGCCTCCCACTTGATATAATGTATTGCCAACGTTAACCACTGATGGTGTGACATCAATTCCTTTTATACGCTGTTCATAGCGGTAAATCCCATTAGTTGGTGCAGTTTCTGGTGTTGTATCGTTCTGTGGTGTCAGATTATACCAGTACACAGCTTCTGGAATAGAACACTGTGTCTTGGCCGCAATTGTTTTAATGGTGCGGTGATAGCGATCCGCTATACCGTTAACTTCGGGAAAAGATGCACAGGTAACGCATTCTAATCCCCCATTTCTGCGTGAATTTCATAAATTCTTGCCATCTAAACGTAGTGGCGTTATCAGTCAGAATTTCAAGCGGGGCACCACGTTAAAAAAAGACAGCTCTCAACTGTCGTATAATGATAGATGCATCCTGTCGTGTCAACAAGCGCTATATCGTGAAACGTGTCGGGCCACAATCTGTCAAGGTCAAAAAATGCTTGCCCTCATAATGCGTTACATCCATTCCTACTCAATACCAGTTTGTGTTTTTGCTGACACTCTTCACACGAGTGTATAGCTGTCTTGATTGGTGCTCTTGTAGTTGAAGGACACACTCTTCGGACAAAATATGTTGTCCTCCAAATTCCGGGATGTCCACGCTGCTGATGTATTGTACGGATCTGGTCAGGTGTTAATTGGTCTGTTACGGTCGCGCATGTCTGTTGTGGAGGATCAGATCCCTGCCTCATTACATCAATCCACCTCTTTGGTACTCTAGTCAAGCTATCAGCCAAATTCTGCATCGACGAAACCAAGGTAATGCCCACCCGCAAGCTGTATTCGTCAACTAGCCGCTTTATTATTGCCAGTCTCCTTGGTAGTAACATCTCAGTTGCAGTTCTAGTCTTAATTCGAGCCTTTCCCGTCAAGGTGTCGGTCAACCAGTTGTAAACACACAATGAGTCAGTGTGGAGATGTACAACCTTAGCCTGCCATTGCAATGTAAGATTAAGTCCTTTTAACGTGGCATCAAGTTCTGCCAAATTTATATGCGGGGCATCATTTTTCGAACGAAGCCAGCATGCATCTTCCACAGCAGCACCCAATTGTTCCAACACGACACCTGCAGTCTGTGAACTTGCGTCAACCCATGCATTGAGTTCGTTTCCAGATACTTGCCACTCACCCTGGGCAGGGTCATTCCTACGTACTCTGGATAACATTTCAGCAATCTTTTGCTGTAGAGAATCATCATCCACCATGTTCCTGGGTAAAGTTGACACTGTTGTTCAAACTTCCAACTTCCAAACTTCTGTATATGTAAGCCACCTTCTCTCAACTCCAAATAAACTTCGCTAATTCAACTTATTTCTTGGAAATCCAACTTCAAAATGAACCTCCCTCTAAAAAAATCAACCCATCTCATTTGCATATCGGGTGGTCACATTGCAGAGATATAAAGAGATAAGGCAGCCATTTTTGTTTCTTTCTTCTTCATTCATTTCATTCCCGGACCGACCCGTTGAATTATGCACAGGTGCGAGTTAGATAAGTCACACGTTTCCCTACAAATTGTATTAAAAGCATACATTATTTTTACAGTGATATATCTTTTGGATAGATTGCTGTAATTTGGATAATGTTTTGCAATACGCCTTTTTTATGTCCGCTGTTACAGAATATGGGCGATGTCTAAAAGCACGCACTGTTTTTATATCAGATAATAAATTTCTTGTGACGCATGGTCATTAACATCCTAAAACTTCTTCTTGGCCAATATTGGTTCTACATTAGTTTGGTTTTCTGCTGGAGGCTCATTTTTTTCAAACATTTGTCCCGAGAATGACTTCATAATATCGTTTGACATTAGTTGTAGAAAGCTGTATATGTTGTGTAACGGGTACATAATGGAACAACTAACAATGGGGACTCAAAATATAACTCAGAACGGAGAGGATAATGACATTTATATAGATCACACACACCACGACGACTGTGGTGATTCTTTTGTATATCATATTATTAATACGGAGCTGAGACATTTATGCAGCCGTTATTGTTAACACAGATAAAGGGGAGATGCATTATTGATAATAGCGGAAAAGGGGCACCTAATACTTTGAAGGTGTTACACAAAGTTCATTTAAGAGATTATTTAGAAAATACATTTACCTTTCAATTGTGATGACAAAACGAAGCAAACAGTTACAAAGTATAGATGTTGATATTTTATTCATCAGCCGGCTGATTGATTAGTCTGGAATTTAAACTTGTGTAGCTAGGTAGTCTCCTATTAACCCCTTCGTCTCTATGGGCATCAGCTTCACTAAGTCACTGTCCGACTCATGTCTCTAACAGACTTAATTATTATGCTTGTGATCGTCTCTAACTGTGTGCCCTCTCTCAATATATTGAGATCTCCTTTCTTTATGATGTAAGATGTTTCAACCAACCTTACTTTATACCGTTTCAATTTACCCATGCCTTAGTCACGGGTATCCAACATCTCTCATAAACAAAAGAAATCCGTAAATTAAATTGTATCATTTAAACTCTTTGTTGCATAACATTTTCAACTTTGTTATTGTCCAATTTTAATTGACATTTTTATACGCAGTTATTACTAAAAGAATGGATAATCGCTCTATCTCTGCCATAAATAATATTTAGTTATTTGCGAGAACAATGACAATCGTTCTGCAGTCATACGAGTTCAATATCTATTATCTTTTAACACTTGCCTAATGGGTTCGATTCTAGCCTTTTCCAAACATCATTTTCAAACTTATCTAGTTTTGATTTCTTATTTACTGGGGGTGTACCTTTTCATGACATATATTTATTCTTTGGATTGACATAAAACTATTTACAAAATAAAAAAAAAACTAGTTGCCGTAATTATTGAAAGATGTTCTAAACATTTAGTTAACTTTTTACGTCTGTAAATCACTTATGTCTCATATCCAAGAAGTAATTAATCTCATTAACATTATCAAAACAATAGAATGTATAGCAAGGGTTAAAAAATAAGGAACAAGAGTATGACTGATGAAAGATTGCTTTAATTTTGGTTTACAAATCGTCGTAATTTGCTGTAAAATTTCACAGCATAAAAACTAAAAGACTACGGAATAATTTTCTTTGACAGTTATTAAAAGTACACAAAAATAATGTCATTTCTATAGAAATAGAAAGGAGAGAAAATATTCATATGCGTACATATGTTTTCCTAAATTCAGTGAAATAGTAAAAGTCTAAATGTTAACAGCGTGTAATGCAGATATTGTGGAAATTCGTATATCCGCATTCGTAAATTATAAACGCACTAAAAATAACATGTTGTGTCTAATTTACTTATACTGTTCTCGATTCTATTCTATAATATAACTCTCTATCTCTCTATCTTGCTCTTATATATATATATATATATATGTATATGTATATATATATGTATATATATATATATATATATATGCAACAGTTCTTGTTAACACTGAGAGAGGGGATATGCACCAATTATGATAATGGCGGAGGTTACAAATATCAGATGGTACGTAATTCGTACCAGCTGGATGATTAATGATTGTCAGGAACTCAAGCTTTTACGACTGCATTGTTTTCTCTTCCCCTCCCTCTCGCCTTCAATAGGGTATCAGCTCTCTCTAAGTCGCTGTCCAACTATTGTCTGCTAACCGACTCTATGACTATCTGTCTAACTTCGAACCGAACCCCGTCTTATTTAATTGAGAAGCTCCTTTCTTAATGCCGTCAGAGCACGTGGATTTTAATATGTATGTCCAAACCACTTTTGGCAAACAAGGAATTTGCAATTTAACTTGCTCAATATCTTACTTATTTGAATCATTATTTATAAACCCGTATTGCCCATTCTTTTATCTGACATATTTAATATCCAGTTATTTCTAAAAAAAAATGAACAATTAACTGAATTCCTAAATTAATTATCAATCTCTGACATAAATAATATTAAGTTTTTGTGAGAACAATGACAATCGTTCTGTATTCCTAGGATTTCAATATCTATTATCTTTTAACACTTGCCTACTGGGTTCGATTCGAGCCTTTTTCTAATATCAGTAATGTGCTACACGGAATGATAAGTAGTAGCCTAGTAATATTCCTTGTTAAGGGGTGAACATTTATAAAATATACTAATAAATTATACGATTTAAAATATATATATTTATATTTTATTTATTCTCTCAATGACATTAAATTCTTCTATTTAAAAAAAACGCGACGCGGAAACCTCATCTGGTATCGATCATGTTGCTTAAGTAGCAAATATCCTTAATTATGGACATTTGTAAACATACATCTAAATAAAAGCAAAGAACACAAATACAATTAACTAAAAAATACTTAAATAAACAGATGTTGTGTGATGGAAAGCGGCAACATTTAGCGATAAAATGGCAGAAAATTACTCTTTTCGCGGTCCTTATTTTAATTGTAAAATCGAATACATTTATTTCCGCTTTGCTAAATTGTCGAACATGTAATTTTAAGATCCACACTATGATTTCCGTTCTTTTACTTTCTTTGCCTACAGTTGTTTTTTAATCGATTCTGTGTGATGTTTCCTTTAATCTAAATAAAAACAAATCAATATGCGGCTATAATCTAATGATTATATATAACGACGCAAATAAAAAAACATATAAGCTGGGAACCACAGGCTCACTACTAAATAAAGTTGATCAATGTATGTATAGCAACATGTATAGCAATGTATGTATATAGCAACAAGCAAACATTAAATTTACAAGTAAGAATCTTAAAACGAATATAAATATAAACTATTTCTACCAACCAATCCGATTTTTTATGAAAACGATGACTTTATGATCATCTTACCTCTGAAATACGAAGCCACACATATTCTATCATCTGGATTATTTTTTTTTTTGTTACTCTTTTTCTTTTTCATTTTTGTTCTCCATTCCCTTAACTCTCGGCACTAAAAACTTTTTCACAAATGACTAGTTTTCATGTGACGCGGGTTAAACTCATGCCAGTGACAGCAAATCATTTGCTTAGTCTTGATAGCTATGCTGTCCCTTTCATTAAAAGAACACGTTCTTTGAAACACCGCAGATTAAGGAAATCCTCATATTTCTTTTTTGAGTATCCTGATTAACAAAAAATTATTATAAAATATAATTTAGAGTCTTTACGTTATATATATATATATATATATATATATATATATATACATATATATATATATATATATATATATATATATATATATATATATATTATAAGTACTTTGCTGTGAGAGGATATAAATATTACTTTATAGTAACGAGAAAAAATGTAACCTTAAAAAAAATGTGTAACCTTAGCATACAAGTTTAAAAATAATGTCAATCAATAATCTTGCATTATTACCAATATAGCACATCTTGGTTGAAAATAGAAGTTGGGCGAAACATGCCTGATTGGAGCCTGGCTATAATTTATAAAAACATCGGGAAGGAGAAAACAATTAATCATATTGGTTAGCTAAACAGTAAATGTATATATATATATATATATATATATATATATATATATATATATATATATATATAAACACCAAGCAGCAAACATTTTATGCACGTTTGCCTGATTATTTTCATGTGAGCATATATATATATATATGCATATATATATATAAATATATATATATATATATATATACACTAGCAGAAGTACCCGTCGTTGACTGGGTTCAAAAACAGCCTGCAGACAATGGACTGGAGGGAGGTTGTAAAGAGATAGGTTTTCATACTCAAAAATTTACCCCAAGCAAAATATGATGAAAGTAAAGATAAATTTCGCGAAAATATATTTTTATATAAACTTTGTTTCAATTCGTCGCCAACAGTGACCAACAAAATGATGTTTAAATTCAAAGAGAAAATGTTATATATATATATACTAATATAAATATACAAGAAATAAATGTTATCGTAGTTAATAAAAGTTACTTTTATGGTAGAAAATTCATTGGTTTGTATTTTTAAGTAATTTGTAAAAAAAAGTTTTTTTTTTTTTTTAATTTACGAACCGGTTTAAAAAAAAATCAAAACGGCAGCGACTTTGAAATGGAGAGGCCCGTTTTGAATTTGAAGGAGGGGCACCTGATCATTCTGAATTAACAATTTAAGAGAGTTCCGTTATTTTGTGCTTGAGGAATATTCGATTATGGCATGTGTAGTTTATATAAAAATTCATTTCGTTTTTCTTTCGGTTCGCTGAAATTATTTTAAGTAAAGAGCATTAAAAACTATTTGAAACCAAAAAAACATGAACTGAACTTTTATTGACTATGGTAACATTTATTTCTTGTATATTGATTTTTTCGGGTAGTCGTTTGAAACACTCTTACTAAATATTATCGACGAAATATCGAAAAACAAAGAAACAAAATAGTTTTGAAAAATAATCGAGCTTTACTTGCTGTAGTAAAATAATCCGAAACACCAAAATAGGATATTAAAAAAGTAAACACGTAATTATGTTGGTTTTTAAAACAAAGAATCGATATAAATATGAAGAAGAAGAAAATGGCGCCCTTTTCAAGCAGAACAGCTTCGTTTCAGTCTCACAGTATCGAACGGTGTAGTATTACCCCGTCGGGGTCAGGGTTGTACTATTGTAATGTAAAGAACACGCAAGAAGTGTTCTAATAAACTTAATTCCTTCTAGTACACTGACAAAAAAGCTTAAAAAGATATATAAATAACAATAAAAAGGTTATGTAAATGTTTTTAAAAAGACACGTAATCACGTGAGCAGGATTTTTTCCTTCTTTTGACACGATAACAAGTAGCGTTCTTTTTTATTATTTATCTATTTTCGAAAGAGTGTTGCGTGCAAGTGGAGACAGAAAAACAGAGTTATGCAAAATTTGTGTCGAGAATTGTCTAAAGTTCCGACTTTTTTGGCCTTTCACTTTAATAAGAACGTGAATTTATGAGGTGAATTTATTCGACACAATATGATTCAACTCAAAATATAAATAAAAGCTAATGTCAATTAAGATTAAAGTAAAGGTGTTATTGTGGACCTTCACACCTTTTAAAAAAACCCTGTTAAACTTTGTGACATATTTACCTTCTATGCAGGTCAGGCGCGAACGAACACAACAATAATTTTATCATACCATATTTCTTCAAACTGAAACTTAATCATCAAAGTATACTTACGAAAATAGATAAGAAAAGCCTTTGTTAAAGTTTGTGCCCTATTTCCATGGAGTACAGGCGCGAACACACACCCCACAATTTTATTATACCATCCCTATAAAGGTGAAACATACTTACCAATTATTCTTATGTATATCTATATTAAAACCCTTGTAAACGTTTTTCTTCATCTTTTATTTCAATACCTTGGGGGCCGGGCGCGAACGCAGACCCCACAATTTTTATGAACCACCGTTCTACCAGATAAAAC
The DNA here is from genome assembly GCF_053919585.1 of Euprymna scolopes. NCBI lineage: Eukaryota > Metazoa > Mollusca > Cephalopoda > Sepiida > Sepiolidae > Euprymna > Euprymna scolopes. The sequence continues at coordinate 53,143,904 of NC_136523.1, read as the reverse complement.
ATACCTATTCCTGATCCTCGATATATCTTCTATCATTATATGTTATCATTTTTTTAAAAATAGTCAACCATATAGGAGCCTATTCGTGACCAGACACACACACAGTCAGCTTTATATATATATATATATATATATATATATATATATATATATATGCTGTACGTAGGAGGACGGTGACACTACCCTGCAAAAAGCTGCAAAAACCTAACGTCGTCATCAACCCTAACGAGAATATACATGCGAGTGGAGGCCGCTTGTGCATTTCATACTCCCATGAAACTTCCTCTTTTAGAGGAAGCTGGTTAAAACCTGAATAGGGTTGCTGCTGACTGCCCACGCGCGTGCGCGCGCACACACACACACACACACACACACACACACACACACACACACATATATATATATATATATATATATATATATATATATATATATATATATATACACACTAATAATGAAATCAAAAGGATGAAGTGTTTACGTGATATACGCAGTGGTAACTATAATCTAATAATAACACAAGTATTTATAAATACATAATTACATCCCAACCGAATAAAAAAGCTTAATACGCAATGGAGATTAGAGCTTGTTATGAGAAAATTAAAATTAAATGTGTAAGTGTAAGTTTACAATCAAAATTTATTGTTCGACTGAATACTCCAAAAACAATTTACAACGTCCTTATTCCGCGAAGTTTCACATAATGCTATTCTTGCTATTTTCGTAATAAGAACACAGAAAGAAATTAGCAAATTATATTTATAGCAATGCTAGAAGTTGCAAGTTATTGCATTAAGTGAGCCCATAATTTATTGTTGTCATAAATTTTCAAGGAAAACAAGTAAAACACTGTTCAATATGTAAAAATATATGACAATATATAACATAAAATATACTATACACGGTTTGTTTTATATTTCTTTTGCATATCCAACAATTTTACACTTGTTTTTCTTGGCAATTTAATGCAAAAATAAATTGCGGTTTCTCTTACTTCCATGACTAGCACAATCTTACATTGCTACACATATAATGTTCTTGTTTCTGTTTGTCATCTGACAGAAAAATAGCAAGGATTGCATCCTTTGAATCTCTGCGGAATAAAGACATTCTATGAACAATAAATTTTGGTTGTAAAGTTCATCTTACAGTTATATATTTCTTCCTCATATATATATATATATATATATATATATATATACATATATATGTATATATATACATATAGAGAGGCGTATAAATACACATACACATACATGAATATTTATACATATATATATATATACAAATATATATACATATATATATATATTCATATATATATACATATTTATAGTCATGTATATACATATATATGTTCATATATTCATATATATACATATAAATTCATATATATGTTCATATATATATATACATATATATACATAAAAATACATATATATACATTTAAATACATACATATACATATAACTACATATATATACATAAACATGTGTATACATATATAAACATACATATATATACATATATATATACATATATATATACATATATATATTCATATATATATTCATATATATATACATATATATACATATATATATATACATATAAATACATACATATCTATACATAAATATACCTATATACATATCAATATATATATTTACATATATATATACATATATATACATATACATATATATATACATATACATTAATATACATATGTATAGGTATATACATGTCCATACATATACATATAAATGCATATATATATATACATATATACATACATATACATATATATACATATAAACACATACATATATACATATATATATATACATACACATATATATACATACTTATATATATACATATATATACATACATATATATACATACACATATATATACATACTTATATATACATATATATACATACATACATATACATGCATATACACATATATGTACATATATATACATATACATATATATACATATATACATACATGTACATATATATACATACATATACGCATACATATACATATATACATACATATACATATACGTATATATATACATATATACATATATATATACATTTATGCATACATATACATATACATATATATATATATATACATATATTTACATGATGACTACAACGTCTTGTCAGACGAGTGCCACTCCCTCAGACATTTAAAATCCAGGAGTCCAAATGTCTGAGGGAGTATCTATACAAATATGATGCTACATAGTCTTAGCTTTGTACGACAGCTACGTCTCTCTCTCTCTCGGTTCAAAATGTTGAGATCCAGCAACAAGCAAGAGCAAGATAGCCAGCGACAAATTAAACTGCAGACCAGCTTTATGCGGGTACTGGTCTTCCGCTTTATTGTTTTTTTAAATCAGAGATTTGCTTCTCCTAGAAAGGTTGCCTTCACTACGGCTTACGGGAGCTCTCTCTACCCCAATACACATACACACACACACATACACACACAAATATACACGGTGCTAGTTGGCCGTTGACCCAGTAAAAGAGTTCATTCGCCCTTTGGAAGGTCTTGTTTTTAATCCTGCAGGGAGATTAGCCGCCCTTCTCACCAAACAAGTCTGGTGGGGGAACCAGTTTAGTCGCCAGTGACCCGACCATGAGGCAGGTAGTACTGGGTTACATGGTACCAGTAGCATATGACATGACCTGACATACATATTTACATATATACATATATACATACATATACATATATATATGCATATATATACGTATATATACATATATTTACATATATATACATATATTTACATATATACATATATTTACATATAAATATACATATATTTACATATACATATATAGATATAGATATATATTCATATATTTGCGTATATATATATATATATATATATATATATATATATATATATATATGAGCAAACCGTTAATAAAATATGTTAAAAACACTTTGAAATGAGTTAAAAACATATTTAATCTGAAAAGGAAACACGAGACAAATGGATAGTCCTTAATGTGCGGAGTTTCGAAGAAATACTCTCCTTCTCATCAGAGGGTAGGAATTAGCAAAATTCGGGATCGGATTTTGCATGCAGAAGTATTTGATGAAACAACAAGTAAGTCAAAGATCTTACTTAAAAACAAAAAAAGTTAAGCAGGGGGGGTATGGTAAAGAAAAAGGTGATTACACATGAATGGATAGTCTTGTGAAATATAAAAAACCCTGTGACGGTAAAATCCAAATGTAAAACTTCAAGAAAGTTTAAAAACTTTCCATTTGTACAAGAAAAATCCAAAGACATCCCGTAATTGGAAGAAGATGGTCCATAATAATCCAAAGGCAGTCACCCATGGAATATTTCACAAACATGTGTACAAGGAAAAAATAATATTAATAAAAGTAAAATAAGAGAAAAATAAGATGTGCTTTTCACTCTACTTCCGAGACATAACTATAACTAAAAAAGATATAGGAAAAAAATAAAGGGAAACAAAAGTCAAAACGACACAGACAGGAAATGTTAAAGGCGCGAATATATATATAGGGCAAAATAATATAGGTCTACTGAAATGTACAGGTTATCACTTAAAAAAATATCAGCAGAGTTATTAAGCGACACTAAAAGGAAAATAAAAAATAAAAAATAAAAAGGGAAATAAAATGAATAATTAAATATATAATAAATAAATAGAAAATAAAGAATAAATACATAAAAAAATAAAATAATACAATATAATTAAACTATAAAATATAATATATAATATAAAATAAAATAAAATAAAAAAAGAATAAAGATAAAAAATTATTTAAGGGGAGAAGATGGCCGGTATCTGCAATTTCAGGAAAAAAGTAAATAAATTCATATAGTAAAATTTAAGTAAATATACATACAAGATATGAAAGTGTGGGTAGATTGATATATTAGATAGTTATTATTTACATATATATATATATATATATTTACATATATATAAATATATTTACATATATGCAAATATATTTACATACATGTATACATATATTTACATATATATATATATATATATATATATATATATATATATATATATAAATATATTAACATATATGTATACATGACGAAGGACAGAGAAATAGTTTACCGAAATTCCGTCAAACAACAACTAAAAATGACGAGGATAATATTTCGCAATGAATAAATTAATTATTTGGAAATAGTTTTAATTGTTTTCGATTAAATGGCATATTTTCAACCGACTTGATATTTCATCGCAGCGTGAATGCATTTCTTAGACATAAAACAAACGGTAATCGTTCAAATGTGTATCAATTTCTATGGGTATTTTAACAAAGTAATAATCCTCTAACTCGGATTAGTGCACATCACTTAAATCAGCGGTGAAATGTTCTTCCTTCTTTTAATTATAGTAGATCATTACACACACACACACACACACACACACACACACACACATATATTTATATAAAAATATATATGCATATATATGTATATATATATATATATATATATATATATATATATATATATACCATATAGAAGAAACGATATAGGCATTTAACAGAGTAAATTCTACTCAGTGGAATTCTCTTTTGTGCCTCAAGCCAACTTTTGCCAAACGAAACCTAAAAGTTATCTCGCGGTTATGTATAATATAGGTTAGATTAAAAAATAGGTTTGTTCAATTTCTGTAGAAGCAATAGAACATTTAAAAAAGAAGATTGTGTTCGGACTGCAGAGCGTTGCAATGTTGGGCTAACAATGTTGTTCCTGTAGATATATAGGGCAAGAGACTAAGAATACAAAAAAAATGGGCCCTCATTGTGAAAATTCTAAGATTTATTTGAACATTTTAGTGTATAAATTAATTTAGCTTTAAAAGTAACAGTTTATGGCAAAATGAATAATTCTTAATAAAACAAACAACTTTATTGATATTTGCAACGAAAAATTCGAAAACTTATATTGGAAATAATATAATTTCTTTGTCTGTTTCTATCTGTAACTAAAAATCAAAGAAAATGAAGAATGTAGTTTGTGTTCGAAATCGTATCTAATGTATTGATCATAGTTTGTAAGTGTAAATTATAAGTGTTTTACTTTGTAAAAAATAATCAAACTTTTAAAATATATTTATTTATGAAGAGGTTTCACCTTTACAGATTCTGACGATAGGGTATTCCTGGCGTCACTGCCGGTAACCAGTATCTGCGGTAAATGTGTCTGTATCTTCAACCTAGCAGTGGTGAGCTGTAATTTTACTTTATCCTTCCAGTTGAGCGGAGTCCTACTCAAGCGATATACTTTTCTGTATTTTTTGTTAATACAGGGTGACCCCCCCCCAAAAAAAAACAAAGCTAAATTGAGGACATCTAGAACATATGCTGTAGAACAGAGAAAAAAAGGCCAAAGACCCTAATGTTTTGATGTGATGTTTTGAATATAATAAACTAGTTATGACTAAAGTTTCATTTCATTCGGACAAAAAACACTAAGAAATCAGGCGTATTTAGATTTGGGGCCCGTTTTTTTTGGGTCACTTTGTATAAATTTCATTTCACTGCTTCCATGCCTTCGCGTTCACAATGATTTAAACAATGTGTTTTACTCAATGGAAGTGAAAAAGAATAGTTGTTTAATGTTCAATAATTATGATTTACTCCTCCTCAAAACAGAATTTTAACACAATAAAAACGCGCAATAATAAGTTTCTAAAACGAGCGTAGCAGTTCGTTTTTACCAAAGGTATTCATTTTTGTTGGTAGACAATATAATGCAATTAATATATTAAATAATGGCCGACTGGGCTTAAAAAGATTAGCGAATGAAGGAGAATCCGCAGTGTTTGAAGGTAGAGTGAGAGTAGAGATTTTTAGTGATAAAATGTTACCCCAATTCCCTGTTAGTATTTCTGTTTTGTGGAAGTGAGGGCGAAATGGAAGCAGGCAAGAAATTATGAAATGAATTAATTTGATTTCAATTTTTTAAACATTTTTAAAGGATATGTGGTTCTATTAATACTATATAATACGTCTGTCTTTATCTACCTATGATATACGGCATAATGACGTTGACAAACCCGTTCTCGTAAGATCACCGAAGGTAAGCAACATTGAGCCTGGTTAGTATAAGATGGGTGACCATTTGGTTATTCTAAGCTCTATATATGCTCTCCGCTTATCTCGGAATTTATTTCCAGACGTCCTGTACTTTACTTGCCACTGGTATTTAACAATGTTGTCTCAGGAGAGGTGTGGTTGAGATTGCGCAACACTTGTCACAAAAATTTGACGCGCGAGCAACACTTCGTGGGCATCCATATTCAGTCCAAGATTGAAGGAGCCTGCATTTACCTATGACTCGACTGGTGAGAAATAGAATTAATTTTACCATGCGTGTATATACGGACACAATAATTTACTATTTACTTTATTCTTTTAGCATGAGGTCAGGAGCATTTTCACATATACTTTAGACTGATATAAGTGGGAAAATATCGACTGCATATTATACATTTAATATATACATATAATAATATGTATATAGTCATTTAATGTATGCATATAATAATATGTATATAGCCATTTAATATATGCATATAATAATATGTATATAGACATTTAATATATACATATAATAATATGTATATAGACATTTAATATATACATATAATAATATGTATATAGTCATTTAAGGTATGCATATAAATATATGTATATATCCATTTAGTATATACATATAATAATATATGGAATTGTAGAAGGCGGTACAATGCAGAAGTAACGGAAAGACACAAGCTGAAGCAGGTGACAAATTTATTAATACAACTTATAAATACATGTGTACATATTCATATTTCATATACGCAGTATATTTATATTTGCACAGTGGTTACCTGGGAAAGTCGGTCCGGTGGTATGTCCGTGTAATATAATATTTCGAGAAAGATCTCTTTGTCAGATATTTACTTAACTTTGACAAACGGCTGCGGTATAGTCACTGCTTACAACAACACGTTTGTCAAAGTCAAGTAAATATCTGACGAAGAGATCTTTCTCGAAATATTATATTACACGGACATACCACCGGACCGACTTTCCTAGGTAACCACTGTGCAAATATAAATATACTGCGTATATGAAATATGAATATGTACACATGTATTTATAAGTTGTATTAATCAATTTCTCACCCGCTTCAGCTTGTGTCTTTCCGTTACTTCTGCATTGTACCGCCTTCTACAATTCCATTTAACTAAATACTATACAATGCTTCAAGCAAAACTACACCAACCTCTTATATAATAATATGTATATAGCCATTTAATGTAAGCATATAATAATATGTATATAGACATTTAATATATGCACATAATAATATGTATATAGCCATTTATTATATACATATAATAATATGTATATAGTCATTTAATATATGCATAATATGTATATAGTCATTTAATATATACATATAATAATATGTATACAGCCATTTAATATATACATATAATGATGTGTATATAGCCATTAAATATAAACATATAATACTATGTATATAGTCATTTAATATATGCATATAATAATATGTATATAGCATTTAATATATACATATAATATGTATATAGCCATTTATTATATACATAAATAATATGTATATAGCCATTTTATATACGCATATAATACTATGTATATAGTCATTTAATATATACATATAATAATATTATATAGCCATTTAATGTATACATATAATAATATGCATATAGCCATTTAATATATACATATAATAATATGTATATAGACATTTAATATATACATATAATAATAGGTATATATTATATGGCTAGAATGTGTTAATATTTCATATATAGCATAATTTCAAGCTTTGACTAAATATCTGATTCACTCATAATCATATTTATTTTAATAATAATTTAATCATATCTGATAGCAAACACTCCGGATATTTGAGCGCAAAATGAAACTAACCTACAGTCCTCCATCCCCTCTAACCATTTTACCATGGCTGGTTATCTTTTACTTTGCCGTAAGGTCTCAGATAGACATATGATCGGGCTTGGAGTCTATATTCAAAATATCCACCCCTTTACTAGAGAAGCAAAACGGGAATCAGACAGGCAGGTCTTTATGCGCTTTAGACTTAACATGCAACATTACATAAGATACTCATATTTTTTACCCTTCTCCCTCGACCAATGACTGTACCCTATTCATATTTTTTACCCTTCTCCCTCGACCAATGACTGTACCTTATTTAAGTCTCTGAGAGCATAGATACATCATTTATTTTCGATACTAGCGCACAAATACATGTATTTGGTGACTTCAATGTCCGCCGAAGTAATTGGCTTAGATTCTCTAGTTACACAGATGAGAATGCTGGCATAGCACATAGCTTCTCTATATCTCATTTCATATCATAGACGGTAACGTTGCCGACACATTTACCAGATCAACATGCCTCACGTCTAGATCTACTTCTGCACAGAGTTACCGATGATATGTAACGATTGCCCCTAGCCTACTCGGGAGTGCTGTTCACGCAGTGATAATTGTTAAAATCGACCAAAATACTCGACCCAGAACTGAATATCCATTGCTCAAAACGGCAAAAAATTATCAGAAGTCATCAGAGAGCTCATCAGGGATATTCCATGGGGAATATGCTTTTGTTTTCTCGCAGAACGATGCGCAAATGAGACCAGTGAATTGTCCAAAACTGCAATTGAAGCATATGTCCTCACGCGGAAATTCTAGAGCAAACTCTAATCTCCGTAATGGTTTACTTCAACTCGTGTAGCTGGCATTGCTAAAAAGCAGCATAAGTCCATTACAAACAGATAAAAGTTCATAGAAACTTACAGTTGCTGTAAGAAAGAAATGGCGACAGCTAAGTGAGAATATGCTGAAACCACCAGAAGACGCATCGAAGCAGATAAATTAGGAACCCATGATTTCTAGAAAATCTACACTAGTGTAATAAATAATAGGCGATCAACAATCCCCCCACTATCAAACAATCATGAGGTTGTTTGCACAGCAATTGAGAAGGCTAACCCTAACCCTAACCCTAACCCTAACCCTAACCCAGACCAGTCAGTTTGCCTCAAACTCCACATTAGACCCAGCAAACCACTCTCTCCCTGACTTTCCTTTGCAGACACACGTCACCCCTTGTCAAGTGTATGATATCATACAAAACTTAGACACCTCAAAAGCATGTGTACCCGATTTCATCACGGCTGTGCTATTAAAACATGCTTCGCTGTGGTTGCTCCAGTCCTTACCAAACTTTACAACAAATACCTTAACAGATTCCTGACTGCTGGTAAACTGCTTCTGTGTTGCCAGTTTAAAAGAATTCTGGCGAACGAACTAAATTATCGCCTCATTAGCCTCCTCTCGCGTTTCGCCAAAATGTTCCAGTTCATGATTAACCAAACCATAGTCCATCATCTTACTGCTGCTAAACCTGTGACCGACCAACAGTACGGATTTAAGCAATCCCGTTACACAGCAGGTATACTAACTGTAATCTCATTTCCCTGCCTCGTGTTGTCTCCTGCTTCTCGCCATATTTAATTCATTATTAATTAATCACTATTTTGTTATATATTCGTTATCATCGAGGTTATCCTTGAGGGGTACCAAATTGAGCTTTCGTTACACTTGAATATGTTATATCGAGTTCTTCATTTAGGGGCACATTTTACGTTTTCTATATAACATAAGAAAGGTTCCGTGTGATTGTCTCTAATATAAATGGTTGTGTGTTTGATTATCATAAAGGGAATCGTGTGTGTGACATGTAATTTCTGAACCTACCTCTGTTTCTTCTCGCTGTTGAACCATCTGGCAATTTCTCATCCTGGAGGGAGACTTGATACCTGTTTGACGAAGATTTATCACTCCAAGACGATGAAATGGTTTTATAGTTTTTTATTTCACTTTCCCCAGAGGTTCTGCAGAAGTTGAAGTGAAATCGGCTTGTGTTAGTTCTTCTTCACACACGTCAGCGTTCGTCTCCCCCCTCCCCAGGGGGAGACCATTGAAGAACGTCCGTCTTCTTCAAAGCTCAAATCAAATCTCACAGATCTAGCCAACCACGTCACACATACGTAATTTGGTCAGCTGACCTTTGGTTCTGGTAAACGTGTCTACCTCCCCGTTTACTCACCTCTCTCTCTCTCTCCCTCTCTCCCTCTATATTCTCTTATAGAGGCACAGAGAGAGAAAATAGAAAGAGTAAGAAAGCCAGAGAGAGGGGGGGAGACGCTCGTTAACAATTTCACTTTTCTTTATTTCTTTTTTATTAAACCCTCTTTCCTTTCAAACCATTCAACATTATCTGACACGCAACTTGTTGATCAGCGAATACACTTGAAAACCGTTTTTTCCCCCGACACGCAAAAATAAGTTTATCAAGAGACAGGATGAATAAAACTCGGTGTTCAGTTTTAATCTTCCCCAAACCACACTAACACAACCTACTGCTCTGGTAAAATACGCCCCACTTTAATAATTTCAACTTTATATTCTCTATATAGCCAGATGTCGATGTGAGTTATGCTGATGTTTTTACGATTTACCAAAAAGGTTGAAAACCAGTTTTCCATTTTTATCTTTCTTTTTTAGAGAGTTCGCAAATTTATGGTTCTTTTTTATTCTTATTTTTTGAAGAGCTTAATTTTTTTATTTTTTTCTAACGCGTCAAATTATTCAGGTCGCTTGACGAAATCTCAGTGACTGAAGCAGATGGCTGTTTGTAGCGACCAAATGTAACTCTTTACCTTCCAATTAATAATGTTATATATATATGATTATTTACTATAATAATCATTCAATACCAACAGACACTAGTGTTTAATCCTCTCGGGAATCATCAGTGCAGAGTATCACGATTAACACCAGTCGATAGATTGGAATCCGGCAGCAGAAGCCATCTAAGGCTTCATTAGCAAGGACCTAATCAATTCGGTCAACCATTAACTGTAAGAAATATTGTTGAAATTCAAACATTTTATTTTTAAATGCTTTTTAACGTCTGTCAGAGTGATCATACAATGACATGGGCATAAGAGCTATATTCACATACTTTAAAGTGCTCAACGATAAGCAACGAGTTTCTTAAAGGATCCGCCATAATTATTCACTGTAATAATTACTAAATATCTACAGATATTTGTGTTTCATTCTTTCGGGAAACATCAGTAATTTATAACAATTGACTTCACGAATACTGACTTGTTTTTATTATATGTATGACTTCGATATTTAGAAGTTCACTATATTTCTGAAGCATGAAACCACAGTTTGTATGGATATATAATTTATTTTACACGGATTAAAATAGCAATCTTACTTTATGATATGCATATGTTTTAGGTGGACAATATGCTGGGATTCACGCTATCCGTGTGGCATTAGTTTAAGCTTTGATTATATATATATATATATATATATATATATATATATATTATTTAATGCTTTATAAATACGCTTCCTATGCTTTTCACAATAATTTTATATTTAATAAATTGCAAACTATTATCCTCATCTTTCTTAGTTGTGGTTTCACGACATTTCGGCCAACTATGCTTCTGGCCTTCATCACTGTGTAACCGCGACTGGATAGGAACTCCGAATGTTCTAACTGCATTGTCAGCAACAACTCTCATCCATAGTTGTTGTCGTCTCACCATGCCTTAGCCAAATAACCTCCTGGCCAGCTTTGGGAAGGATTTACACCGATTTCTGCAAAAATTCTCACCTTGAACCGTAGAGATTAAACGTCTCTATACGCTGCACCATGCGACCCGAAGGATTAAAATAAGGATAATAGGACGCAATAAATAAATTACTTAATAATACGTATCTCAATAATGAAATATAATTAAATAATATATAATTTCATATTGTCTGTAATTATGTAATACAACGTTAATCGTGATGTATTTGTTGGATAAAAAAGTGTTATAGAATAAACTTCACGAGGTCCAAGGTCTGTAGTAAACGAGGAAACCTCCTTAAGACGATGCGATTGCATATGTGAACGAGATGGATAAAATTTTGAATACTACTTACCATATAATACTTCCTTGTTTAGAACCGATTCTCAACCCGGACAACGTAAAGTTGGTCATCTTTACATAATCTGGCACGGTAGACCAACTAAACAGCTACAACCTTGTATGAATTTAAAGAGAAAAATCATATATATGCTTAGAAATTTAGCAGAGTGCAATACTAATACGAGTGTCTTTCATAACGTGTGACCACATGCTTTAAAGGTCCTGGATATGACCTTAAACTATATCCGATGGTGAGGCCCCAGCTTGCAAGCCTTAGGGAGTTTGGAGCCACCCTTTAATTGCCATTGCTCCCAGGTCCACTCTGACCCGGAGTGGTAGCACCTGTTAGGGTCCCAACTATGGGTTAAATAGAATACGACTTAAAAAACAAATATACTATATTAAAAAATCGTTCTTCAAAATCACCAGATTCGGCATTAGATAACCTGAAAAGGGTTGACATGCCGTAAAACAAAACAACCAACCAACCAACATTCTTTAAAGAGATGCTGACATCGAATGTTAAACAATTAAAATGATGAAACATTGTTGTGAATTAAATTGTACATGCACACTTAAGCCAGGCTTTGTTTAAGACATATCTGAAAGACTTATTAAAGACATATCTGAAAGACTTATTAAAGACATATCTGAAAGACATGCTATAATGATTTAAAATACGTTAGAAGTTACACAAAGAAATAATTAACATCAATATCGCTAGCATAATTTTATCTTAACAGATGCAATAAATAATTCAAAATTTATTTGTTTTAAAAGTATAGTTTTTTTTTAAGTATAAGAATTCTTACTTCAAATAAAAAGTTATTTAGGGGTCATAGTATGTAGTCATACGTTAAGGCTATATTATGCTCGACATGGTGTTTATGGTGCATATAAAACTGCGTAGCAATAAACGAACACCGGGGTTTTACTATATAATAATAAATTCCAGAACAAATACAAAAAAAAACAAAGAATTAAATGAAAAACCCAACAATGCCTCAAGGAATCATGGCGATTCTAATATGCATTTCTTAGGAATGTAGCATTTTTATTTTTCTTTATCTTTGCTCAAATATCTTATATTATGATTCTGCTCAGCTTGAAGGGAAATCCTAAAACAACAATATATAATAATAGTAAAATAAAAAAATGCAAAATAATAAACTAAAATGAAGAAAATAACAAGGACTATATAATAAAAAAAGAAAATTACTTTTGGTCGTAGGCGTAAATGACGCTGCAAAATGAAATTACACTTATATCTAAATGCATTCTAGGGGGGAAAATCGATCGATGAAATAACTTAAACGAATATTGATTAATCGATCTCCTTCAGCCGCTGCTTTAAAATTTTCTCACGGTTATTTGGAAGTTGAGTTTCATGTATATTCATAAGGCAAAAAATCGGGACTGATTAGCATATTTTACTAGAGTGGGTGTGATTGGGGAATTCAGTGAGGCATGTACAATCAAGAGAGTTCAGTTGTGTTTTCATACTAAAATACAATCGATGCCATCTGATATTTTATTATATATATGTTGAAAAGTAGTTTAATTGAATCGAAATATTAGCATTTTAAAAGTGCTTTGAATACTCTTAATATAAGGGCATTTGGAGAATTACATTTATGTCCAACACCTATTTTTATTTACAAATTTAAATATATCTGCCTTTAAATGATAGGCGTCCATTGAAGGTTGCAATTTCCGACAGTTTAGAAACGACAGTATGGATTGATCATTTGATATTTGCATAGGCTTTTAACTATCGTAATTATGCCTCACTTTATAAAGATTCCATTTACTCCAAGCAATCTATAAGTCTCTTATTAATATAAGGCTAACCTTTTAAACATATTATAGGAATAAAATGTCATAGACGTAGCTATTAATACAGAACCCGCTTTAATATTTGAATTTAATTTCTTTTTAAGATAAGTTAGCATAATATATAAAATTAATTAACTGCACAGAACACATATGCCCAGAATGGGTGTACATCTACATTATCAAAATCCAAATATACTACTTATATATTTATTTGAATTTGCTGCATGCTCTTAGCTATAGTAATCGAGTGATACGATCTAGTTTGTCGACTGAATGAAATGTTATTTGGATTCATCGGACTACTGTTCTCATCTTGAGTGTTATTTGCACAACATTTCGGCCGATATAACCTTCAACCTTCTTTGAGTGCATCTTGTCGAACTCTGGAATGTTACTGTCGATCTCGGGAATCTGGACGGAATTTAGAGTAGAACCCTTTATTTACTTCAAGGGGGTAGCATGTTCTTGTTCCGTCAACCATGACGGAATAGAGGTCCCAAGTAACTGTCAATTGTATTTTGGGCGCCTACACTGAAGATTGAAATATCCCCGTTAGCATTTATTGTTTATACAAGCCAATCATATTTTTAAGAGAATGAATGAGTGTATTGATATTAATTACATTAAATACTGAAAGTTGTCTAGAATTGCGATTTTAATTTCAGAAAATATACATTATAGCCAGGAATTTAAAGGATAAACATAATACGACTAGATATAAAATAAAAATTTTTAAACAAAACAGTTTTACTGTCTACTGCCAAAAAGTAAAATTCAATTAAGATAGCTGCATTTTAAACATATTTTGAATATTTTAACAAAACTGACATTTGAAAAATAAGGAGTCTTATATTCCTATAAATTTAATAATTTGTGTATTGGTATTTATGTTAAAAAATATTATTCTATTTATTTAAAAAGAAACTACAATATATTATTAAATAGGAAGGCATTATTGAGATGAGTATCATTTATTTATTTTTATTTATTGCGGGCTATTATTCTCATCTTTCTTAGTTGTTGTTTCACGATGTATTGGCCAACGATTCCTCTGGTTTTCGTCAGTTAACATCTAACGAACGCCAGAGGAATAGTTGGCTAAAACATCGTGAAGCAACAATTAAGAAGGATGAGGATAATAGTCCGCAATAAATAAACATTAAGAAAATACAAGTTCGTTATTTATGGGTCGTGGAACTGCATTCATTAATAATTTTTTTTTTACACGGTGGTCACCACTTATCAAGTCCCGGAAGCCACTCAGGGATAAGGGTTATTGCAAGTATAGTACGTTAGTGTGGAGATTTGATGAAGTGTTTAATTAAGGGGGTGGTTCATTAGGAATTTGCTAATGTTGGACTTGAAGACATCCAGGTTGAAGTCAGGTGGGAAGTAGGCAGACGGAACAGAGTTCCACAGGCGTGCAGTTCTAAGAAGAAAAGGATTAATGATTGCTCGAGAAGACAGGCATCGACGTGCACTTACCTTGAATACTAACCAAGAATTGTTGTTGTTGTTGTTGTTGTTGTTATCCACCCTTTTAAAGATTTTTTGTGCTCCGGATCACGTGATAGTTAATCGCCTGATCCTTCCAAGAGGGGAGATTCCCTTGCCTTTTGTCTCTTACTTTCACGCCAAGTTGATTCGGTTGGCGGAGATTGAACGTTAATCTATTTCACTTTCGTCAGGCGAGATACTACAAGACGGTTACATCGCAGAAGGGGGCAATTATTTCGCCGCCTAAGGTAAGCGCACTTGTTCGTTTCTCGAGCAGAGCGATCATCGATTCTTTTCTGGAATGTTTTTTTTCACAAGCTACCTAATTTGCATATTCCTTTACGGGTTCAATTTAATTAATTCTGTATTAGTTGTTTTTTGTTTTCTCATCGGATGACTATCTTCAATTAATTATTCCATGTAATTATATTTATGCAGATATTTTACATGTTTTATACTTGCGTAAAAATTTTATAGTAAACACAAACCTCTTACTATATAAATTAATGTATGCTTACGTATATATTTTTAAAGGACTACTAAACTCCTCTGACAGTTTTTGGCCTACAAATATGAAACTTAATATATAAGGTAATCGAGCCCATGACAAGCATTTTATTTGGGGTTTAGCCCTAGGAAATCAGGGCAAAAATGTGAACATTTAAAAAATGGAATTTGCTAGAGATATATAGCTCGACAGACAGATAACCAACAAATAACTTCTTGCGTTCCCAGCTACATTACACTATTGACAGATGTCGTCTATGAGAAAGCAATCCGTACAATAAAAGAGCATCAGGAATTAAGATATATTATAACTACACTGAGAATGTTGATAACTCCGTGGAAAAAAATTCTTAATGTAAAGCATTATAAATTGGTATGTGACATAATATTTATACATATACAAAAACTGCAAAAACATCGTTTTTACCATATAATCTGCCATTGACATCTGAACACTATACATGGGCTTATGCAATACCAAGGGCATTGTATAATTCGCAATTCTGACGATTTTGAATGTGTGTGTGTGTGTTTGTGTGTGTGTTTAAATTATATGTCACCCTATATTTTTTACCAACCGTTTAATTTTTAATTTATGTAGATGATGTAACTACAGAGCATCTTCAAATAAACGCCAAAAAAGCTATATTACAAAATTCTAAGAAGTTGTAAATGCTACGTGTTATTACTTTCTGCATGTTAAAATGATAATTTCGTAGCACAGAAACAGTCATATTATTTTATGTACATTATTTAATTTTTTTCGCTCTGACACTTAATGAGTATATGAAGTCATTCACTTAAAAAGAAAATAAAAAAACATATATGGACATGCATACATCAATCCAAAAAATTGAAAGAGTAATTGCAATTGTGCTTTATTATAATTACATCATCTCTAATTTTATTTCTTTGTGTTTTGCAATTCTTCTTACTGGGGAAACAGTTCGTGATAGTAATCAACAATTCAAACAAACGAGAAACTATTAAAAAAAAATAGTAATAAACGTTCGTTTTTCAAATAAATACGTATTTTAATAAATTTTCATTTAGTCGCTAGCTCATATATGACTGAGTATATTGAATAGTTCGTTTTAATAATTTTAAATAGAAAACAAGTACACTTATAATATCAGTGTTTGAGAAAAATAGCGTTTAAAATAGGTATATATATATATATATATATATATATATATATATATGATTAAAAAAACTGTAAGATATTTTAATTTATATACGTTCTTAGTATTTAACTGAAACAATCATATCATGTACAATCGTTTCCAAGATGATAAAAATCTGCATTGATTGTAAGTCTTTTTAACATCACAGAATATAAAAACTAGATTCACATAAAACTCAGCCTCAAACTAATGCTATATTTTTCGTAAACTGCTTACAGTTCTTTTGAGTAAAAACGTATTAGCAATCAACGTAAGTAGAGAGCTAATTAATTATCCGCACCATTACTGCACAGTGGAAATATTTAATAAAAAGGCACGCGTATTTTAGAAAACAGTAAAAATTAGAGAGCGTAATTAATCGATTCGATTAATAGAAACGCATAATTTACATTTAATATACAAGTAACAATAATAATTGGCAAATTACAACCCAATTGAAATTAAGGTTTCCTGTCTTGGGAAAACTCCGTATCTTTACAAGCTTCTAAGATTGACCTTCACTTCTGATTTGAAATGGAACACATACATTAAATTTGCTGATAAAATCGCTGAAAAAATACATTGATTTGTGTTACCGCTCCAATATGTATGTGCCGATGAAATCCGTTATCTGTATAAGAGCCAGGTATGTCCTAAAATAGAATACTGTTTCCACATTTGAGCAGGAGCATACTTATTCTGCATTGATAGAGCTCCAAACCGGCTTCGAAACCTTATTAGGTGTTGGGCTTTTTAATCGCTTGCATTCTCTTTCCCATTGAAGAAATGCTGCGAACTTGTCTCTGCTATGTCGTTATTTTGATGAACAGTGCGCGACAGACATCTTATATATGGATCTCCACTTGAGAAACTTTCACAAAAAAACACTCTACAAGCGATACCACTATATCTTACGTCTTCAATCTCTGTTTATGCTTAAATCTAAGCGTGGATTGTAAAAGAAAGCTTCTTATCCAGACTTGCCCGCGGCCCTGTCGGTGGGGCATTAGAATACGCCGACTGCCCCCCTGTAGAGGGTAAAAGTCCCTCAATAGGGGTCCTGGATATGACCTTAAACTATATCCAGTGGTGAGGCCACAGCTTGTGGGCTTTGGGGAGTGTGGAGCCACCCTTTAATTACCATTGCTCCCAGGTCCATTCTGACCCGGAGTGGTAGTACCTGTTAGGGTTCCAACGATGGGTTAAATAGAAACCAACGTGAAAACAACAAATATATTCTAATAGAAAATTTTTTATTCAAAATCTTTGGATTCGGCATTAAATAACCCGGAAAGGGTATATATGCCGTAAAACAAAAACAACCAACCAACCCATAGTAATGTAACAACAATGTTCCCGCTTCCCGGTTAAATACAATATGGTAGACTTCAACTCCAATGTAAACAAGATCGTGTTGAGCGGTTTCCATACATAAAAATTGTAACCAAACTGGAACTATCCTCGATTACTATCCTTTCTAAACTCGAATCTATGGCCCCCCTTTGCTAAACTTTCCCCAAAACACTCGACTAGCTAAAGCCACAACATATGATTTTCTCCGCTCTCTATACGTGCATAAATGTAAACGCCGATTACATGAACACATCTTCATTTCAAGCACAGATCGTCTTTGGACCACTGTTCCGCTTGCAAACTTCCCGGCTAAATACAACACGTAAGCTTTCAAATCTAATTTAAAATGTTCCTTTGAAGACTTCTTACTTCTACCAAATTTACACCATTAACATTTACTTCACTACCATCTTACATTCCTTAACACTTATCCTCAAATAGACTTCGGACCTTGATAATTGTTGACCTTCAAGTATAAAAAAATGGTGTAATGTGGGGACTATCGTCATGCAAGATTTGGTTATGATCGGTCCAGTGGTCTGGTCAGAAGAAAAGTTGTACACACATCGAATGTTACTACTTTATATATAGAAATGTGTTTATGTGGGTGGTTATGGACGTGCGCATCTGTGTTCTTTTACACGTTCAACAATACATTGTAAAAACGCGCACTTTGAATATTTAAATCTCTCTTCTTGCTAAATGAAACACCTTGCAATGACAATATCAAGAAAAATTTTTTTTTTTTAAATTTCATTTGCTTGTGGCGAAATAGTTATTTTTTTATTTTTATTATTTATTTATTTTTATTTTTTATTTTTTTTTTTGCAAATCAGGGTTCGATGCTTTGATCGTTTGTGTTTTGGTTGCTTCTATAAAGGTGCGGGGAGGGGGCGAAGTTTCTTGCAAAGTTTATCAAACATGTTTATGCTTGGAGGCATCCGTAACTTGAAAGCAGGTAGTTGTACAGACCGCTAATAAATGGATTTAATCGAAAATGCGCTGAGTGTCCAACTGCCTTTGGGCAAGTCGAAGAAACAGGTATCTTATGCACGGAAAATTAATTTACTGGTTTACTTATCGACCCGATAGAAAATCTTCTAGCACGATGAATAAATAGGCATTAATAGGTGTGTGCATATATTGAATATGCGCAAAAAAATAACATATATCCGTGCAGAAAAATATGCCTACACACACATTATATATATATATATATATATATATATATATATATATATATATATATATATATATATATATATATATATTCTCTATGAATTTGAGTTTTTGTGTATCGATATTAATAATAAAACCCTTTGCTCTGTTAATTTTTTTTTTTAAAGACAATATTATAAATGGTTCGTGGACTTCAAATGAACTAGGTAACTTGCATATTCTTTTAATCATTTATTTATTTTTTCATACCCTATTGGTTTTTTTCCGTTTTCTTAAGGGATGAGCATCTTTAGTTGACTCTTATGTGTAATTATATTCATGCAGATATTCTACATGATTTATACTTTCGTAATATTAACATAATAAAAGGTTACAGAAAACACAATCATCTTTCTATATATATTTATGTATAAGCATATATATGTGTTTAAAACATTTTGCCTACCAAACTGCTTCGTTAGTTTTAGTCTCCAAACATGAAACAGGTTATTCGAACCAAAGCGAAAATGTGTATTTGGGATATAGCCGAGAAAATCGACGCAAAAGTGTGAAAATTAAAGAAGAAATGGAAATTATCAGGTGAAAGTCAAACGACGGCATCAGGAATGTGCATGCGTAACGTAATAGTTATTAGTTCCTGTTTTAATTTTAAGTTGAAGAATTGGCAATAAAACTGAGTTGAAACCACACAACTGTTTATCGTTCTCTTCAACAACTTGGTAAGTTTCTACACTTTGAAAATTGGTACCTTATGATTCCTATGAATCAAACTCATATCCCGAGTCGATATCTGCCTTTTTGCTATTCTAGCCAATTCATTAACCTCTTTTGAGTAGAATTGTGACTGGAGACGAAAAATGGATATTTGTTGAAATGTTAAGCGTTGTAGAAAATGGCTTCGTTCAAACTTCATGGCTTAACGTTCATAGAGAACAGGAGTTGGAACAGATACTTCGAGAGCATTGCCAAGACTTCTGCGAACAAGTGTTAACGTGCTAGAAAGTGTTGCCATATTTTTTACTAATAAATGGGTATTGTCCTTCAGACTTAAAAGATTTTATTTACAAACGATGCTGCTAAGAACTGACGAATCAAATTAATACACGTTCCGCTACCAACCAATCAGAAATCAGAATTGTCCCATTAAAATGAAACCATTTGGTAAGCAAGTTTGGATGTTTTTTCCTCGTGTCTTTTTCTCTGTGACTTCGAACTCAAGAACTGTCTACTAAGAACCAGTTAACTCTATGACTTGTATGGAGCAACTAACCACCAGAAACTATCCTGAAACTAAATATGGCTTACAACCAAAGAGAAGGTTATTTAGACCCGAAAGTATCTTGCACCTCTACAAGGCCACCATTCATCCATGTATGGTGTATTGGTGTAACATTTGGGCTGGTGCATCTGGTGCTAGTCTTTCACTCTTGAACAGGGTTCAAAAGAGAGTCGTCAAATATATATTCAACCTCCGTCCCATCGAGGAAATGTTGAATCCCTCTGCCTCTTTTAGTGAATGCTCCTATAAACTACAAACCCTTGTACCCCCCTCGACATAAATACCCTCGACAAACCCGGTAGCAGCAAAGTCCTACCTCTTCACATTTTAGATCATTGGATGTAAGACGGCCTTCTACTATTATAGATTTCTTCCCCAGAACTGATAGACTTTTGAACTCCCTTCCCGGTTCCTGCTTCTCCAACTGTACTAACATGAAGAATATCAAAGGTAACGTGAACAACCATCTTGCTGATCAACTCCCTGCATTGTATCCTGCAACTTATGTCCCTGATAGTAACCTCCTATATCACAGGTGCATTGTGCCGTATTTTTGTTGAAAATGTAGCAAAAAAACAAATAAAACGCTTGTAATAAACATTGGTTTACTCTAGAATCAGGGCACTGAGAGATTTCACAAAATAATATCACATTAAGTCTGTATGTGAATTATGTTTTCCCATGATAATTCATTGCACGTGTTTTATATTAGTGTCTACGCAGTCTGAGTTTTCAGACATGTCGTCACCATTGTTAATGCGTTGGCAATGATATATAGCGTTTACTTGATTCAGATTGACAAGGTTCCGAAGATTCCTAGATCCTATCCACATATCAGCGCAGTTGATATCACATTATAGCAACAGTCGCTGAGCTTTAATCAACGGTTATTTGTATTCCTTGCTTGTTGAGTAGCAAAATGATTACAACGCATTACGGACTATATCAGAGGAGAATCCGTTAGTGCGTTCCGTTCTTGGTTCTTTCTAGATGTTTCGTCACTCTTTAGTTAGTATGTAACAGGCAATTTTTTTTAAGGGGACGGGTATATTTACTTAACATTTTATGTTGTTGGGTGTTATCACTTCCTTTGGGACGTATTCTCTGTTTGTTTTATTTCTATTGCAGTATTAAAGGGGGTTGTTTTCTTGGAGGGGGATCCTTTGAGATGAGGCTTAATGATTTTCGCATTCATTTTTTCCGCTGACTTCCATCTTCATAGTTATTGTTGTTTCACCTTATTTCGGTCAACTCATCCTCAGGCCATCCGGGCCTGTTGTACGTAGGATAGTGGCGTTGGATCTCTACAGATCAGGGAGAGAATATGCGGTTTCAATCCTACCCAAACAGACCAGTGTATTTGTTGACCAAAACGTGGCGAGACAACAACTATGGAAGGCAGTAATTACTGCGGATAAGTTTCAAGAAAAATTTTTTTATCCCGTCGCGCTTAATTACCTGAATGGAGGAGGAGTTAGTTACAAAACAACAATTATGAAGAAAAGGATTACAGTCCACAAAAAGAATTACTGACTTGTGCTTGCAGTTGATGTGTGTAGTTGAAGCATTTTAGAATTGTCCTTAATATTTTATCAGTTTTCATTTTTGCTGTCCGTTGTACGTATCCAGTCTTGATTCCATTCCATTCTAATTTCCCCCAATCTATTTTCCAAGTTTTACGAG